>NC_133335.1:194791910-195022416 GCF_042186555.1 Aquarana catesbeiana
GACACACTACAAAATTGCACTGAAAATCGGAAGTCGCATCTGAACTAGTGTGAACATAAAAGCAAACACATGGCAAGGGAACTAGGGTCACACATTGAATGGTTTGAGAAGATCCTCAACAGGCAGCTCACTACTCGTATGAATGTGTATGAGGAATCCACAAAAAAAAGTCATTCAGGAGCGCCACATGTTATCTCCTAGGTCATAAAAACACCAGGCGTAGCACTAAAATACTTTTTTCTTTTGAATAAAATGGAATAGTCCATCTTCAAAAATAAGATTGAGACAATTTGTCTTGAGATCTCCACTCTACAGATATCTCCCTCACTTTACACTCCTTGTCCTCTTGCACAATCAATACTTCCCTCTTTTAACTCAGCTACTATAGAAGAAGTCACTAAACGTTTTTTCTAATGCCCACCTAACCTCCTGCCCCCTGGACCCTGTTCCTTCTCAAATACTACGGTCACCATCTGACTCAATCGTACACTCCTTCACTCATATCTTCAACCTCTCCCTCTCTACTGGCATCTTCCCCAACCCTCTAAAACATGCGCTATTCACTCCCATACCAAAAAAGGCCTCTCTAGACCCCACCAATCTTAACAACCTAAGACCCATCTCTTTACTCCCTTTTGTCTCCCATCTCCTTGAACGGTTTGCTTGGTCTCTCTGCCCTTCAGCTCACCCCATCAATCTCCTCACGCATCACTGATCTACTAACAGACATATCAGTCTGGATGTCAAACCACTTCCTCAAACTGAATCTATCTAAAACTGAGCTCTTAATATTTCTTCCCCCATGTGCCCCTTCCCCTGACTTCTCTGTAAAAATCAATGGCACATCTATCAGTCCGTCCCCGCATGCCAGGGTGCTAGGGGTAACCCTGGACTTTCAGGCCCACATAGAATCCCTGTCCAAATCATGCCACCTTAGCCTCCGCAACATTTCCAGAATATGCCCCTTTTTATCTAATGACACCACCAAGCTTCTAATTCACTCCTTGGTCATCTCTCACCTCGATTACTGCAACTCCCTCCTCATTGGATTAGCTTTACATAGACTATCCCCCCTTCAGGCCATAATGAATGCCGCTGCAAGACTCATCCACCTTACCAACCATTCAGTGTCCTCCACCTCTCTCTGCCAATCCCTCCACTGGCTTCCACTCACCTAATGAATAAAATTCAAAGTACTATACAATAATTTACAAAGCCATCCATAACTCTGCCCCCAGCTACATCACTAACCTAGTCCCAAAATACCAACCAAGCCGCTCTCTTCGGTCATCCCAAGACCTCCTACTCTCTAGCTCCCTTGTCACCTCCTCCCATGCTCTCCTCCAGGATTTCTCCAGAGCTTCTCCCATCCTTTGGAACTCCCTACCCCAATCTGTCAGACTGTCCTCTAATCTATCCATCTTTAGGCGATCCCTGAAAACCCTTCTCTTCAAAGAAGCCTATCCTGCTTCTAACTAACACTGTTTTACTTCCTCCATCAGCTCATCCCCACACAGCTTTTACCTTTTGTATCAATTGACCCTTCCTTTTTAGATTGTAAGCTCTATAGAACAGGGCCCTCTGATCCCTCTTGTACCAAATTGTAATGTAACTGTAATGTCTACCCTCAAGTTGTAAAGCGCTGCGCAAACTGTTGGCGCTATATAAAACCTGTATAATAATAATAATATATTGCACATAAAAGGTTAAAAGAAGTATTGCCGGCTTGCCAAATCGGAACAAATCAATCACATACCCTCAGAGTCAGGGATGTATCCAGACTCAGTCTTATGGTATGTGGAACTAATCCTGAATGTCATCTCTGTGACTGCTGATGAGCAGAAGTAATTCTGGTGTCTGCCAGGGCTTGGGCCGCAGCTAACTGTGGACTGGAAGTGACGCCGGTGGTGACCCAAATGTGACGTCACAAACTGGTGGAAACACTCAAAGGGAAAGCCGCTGAAAGGGCAAATTGCTGGACGTTATGGCAGCAATCAATAGCAAGTAAATGGATCGATGAGAACAGCCAGTTGTCTTGCCTACCCGCCCCTTCTTCAGGTCCTGCCCTGAAACATGTAGTCAAGACAACCCGCTGTTAATGTTGTTAAACTAGTGTGAACATAGCCTATATAAAAGATCTCATAAAGCAAAAAAAAAATGGAAGTCTCTGAATTCTTAAAGCGGGGTTCCACCCAAATTTTGAACATTATCTCTATGCATTCTCTTCCTTGCCTAGATGCTGACATGCTGTGTAAAAAAAATTTAAATCGCCGTAATTACCTTTTTTTTTCTAATCTTCTTAGCACTTCCTGGTTTTCCTCCCATGGGAGTAGGCGTGTTTCTAGCCTCTCCCAGACCTCCCACAGTCCCCTGGGAGCTAGTCTCAGGCTTTCCAGCATGCATTGTGCAACAGCGTCATCACAACATCTCGGTGAATGCTGGGAGCACAGCATTCACCGCATCCAGGAAATACATGCTTGTGGGCTTCAAATGCCCACAATGAAGATGGAAACCGCCTTCAGTGAATTTTTCAGTTAAAGTTATTCTTTACAATGAAATCGGACACAGGCGGATTATTACACAGAAAATGTGAGTAGATAATCATGAGAAGAAAAGTTTGTGAGTGAACTCCAAAAAAAAAAAAAACGATAGATAAGTGGACCCCTGCTTTAACCTTGTGCTAAAGGCAGGATATTTTTTACCTTAATGCATTAGGGCAAAACATTACCTTCCCTGCATTAGGGCAAAAAAAGTCCCAATAGTTGTATTCCCCCCATATTCTTACCTGAGTCCTATCTTGATCCAGCGCTGATCTGTGTTCCAGCCATTGGCTGCTGATGCTCTCAATCAAATCTTGTGAGGAGGGAGCAGTGGGCAGAGCCAAGTCATGCTGTGTGAGTCTATTGATGTGGGGAGCAACCCCACAGGTGTGTCCCCATTGCAAATGGCTTGCGGTGGGGGCACACACACAAGAAGAGGCGTCAAGAGCACCAGTGGGGGGACACCAAAAGGGGAGGTTTCAGGGCTGCTCTGTGCAATTCCATTGCACAGAGCATGCAATTCCATTGCACAGAGCATGCAAGTATAATATGTTTATTATTCTAGCCACTTGACCACTGGGCACTTAAACCCCCTTAATAACCAGACCAATTTTCAGCTTTCGGTGCTCTCACACTTTGCATGACAATTACTCAGTCATGCAACACTGTACCCAAATGAATTTTTTGTCCTTTTTTTCACACAAATAGAGCTTTTTTTTGGTGATATTTAATCACCGCTGGGTTCTTTATTTTTTGCGCTATAAAAGAAAAAAGACCGAAAATTCTGTAAAAAAAAAAATGCATTTTTCTTCGTTTCTGTTATAAAATTTTGCAAATTAGTAATTTTTTTCTTCATATATTTTGGCCAAAATGTATACCGCTACATATCTTTGGTAAAAATAACCCAAATCGGTGTATATTTTTTGGTCTTTGTGAAAGTTATAGAGTCCACAAGCTATGGTACCAATCTCTGAAAATTTATCACACCTGAAGTACTGACGGCCTATCTCATTTCTTGAGACCCTAACATGCCAGAAAAGTACAAATACCCCCCAAATGACCCCTTTTTGGAAAGAAGACATTCCAAGGTATTTAGTAAGAGGCATGATGAGTTTTTTGAAGTTGTAATTTTTTCCCACAATTCTTTGCAAAATCAAGATTTTTTTTTTTCCCACAAAATTGTCATATTAGCAGGTTATTTCTCACACACAGCATATGCATACTACAAATTACACCCCAAAACACGTTCTGCTATTACTCCCGAGTATGGCAATACCACATGTGTGAGACTTTTACACAGCGTGGCCACATACAGAGGCCCAACATGCAGGGGAGCACCTTCAGGCGTTCTGGAGCACCCAGGCCAATTCTGACATTTCTCTCCTACATGTAAAAATCATAATTTATTTGCTAGAAAATTACATAGAACCCCAAAACATTATTATTTTTTAGAAAAGACCTTAGAGAATAATATGGCGGTCGTTGCAACTTTTTATCTCGCACGGTATTTGCTCAGCAATTTTTCGAACACGTTTTGTTTGAAAAAAAAAGTTTTGTGCTTTCAAAAAAAACAAAACAGTAAAGTTAGCCCAATGTTTTTACATAATGTGAATAATGAAGTTATGCCGAGTAAATAGATACCTAACATGTCACCCTTCAAAATTGCACATGCTCGTGGAATGGCGCCAAACTTCGCTACTTAAAAATCCCCATAGGAGACGCTTTAAAAAATTTTACTGGTTACATGTTGTGAGTTACAGAGGAGGTCTAGGGCCAAAATTATTGCTCTCGCTCTACCGATCGCAGCGATACCTCACATGTGTGGTTTGAACACCATTTTCATATGTGGGCACAACTTACGTATGCGTTCGCTTCTGACTGCGAGGACACGGGGAAATTTTTTTTTTTTTATTGTTCGTTTTACTTTATTTTAGTTTGAGGCTTTTTTCCAAAAAATAAAATTTTTTATCACTTTTATTTCTATTACAAGGAATGTAAACATCCCCTGTAATAGGAATGTGGCATGACAGGTTCTCTTTACAGTGAGATATGGGGTCAATAAGACCTCACATCTCACCTCTAGGCTGGGAAGCCTGAAATAAAAAAATAAAAAAAATGATCCTGGCTTCGATCGTAGCGGTGAGTC
This sequence comes from Aquarana catesbeiana, assembly GCF_042186555.1. NCBI lineage: Eukaryota > Metazoa > Chordata > Amphibia > Anura > Ranidae > Aquarana > Aquarana catesbeiana. The sequence goes on from NC_133335.1 coordinate 194,796,597, forward strand.
GGTAGAAGCACCTGAGGGCGGCAAGAGGGGGGGTGTCCCCTCTCGCCTCCCGTAAGAATGATCAAGCAGTGGAACAGCCGCTATGATCATTCTTATGGTGTAGGGAATCGCCGGCTGAAAAAGATGATATCTGAATGATGCCTGTAGCTGCACCCATCATTCAGGTATCCCCGCACAAAGTCAAGGACGTCGTATGACGGCCGGCGGGCAGGAAGTGGTTAAAACACATTTTTTTTTTAACACAAAGTTGTCCATTTATACAATATTTCTAACATATAGCATGTACATACCAAAAATGACACCCCAAAATAGATTCTCCTGCTCCTCCTGAGTACGGCGATACCACGTGTGAGACTTCCACAGCCTGGCCACATACAGAGGCCGAGTACAGTCGAGCATGGCAGAGTATAGCCGAGTATGGCTGAGCATCGCAGAGTATGACGCGGGTATGGCGGGGCATGGCGGAGTATTGCACAGGGTTGCACAGGATCATTGCAGAGTATTGCACAGGGTTGCACAGGATCATTGCAGAGTATTGCACAGGGTTGCACAGGATCATTGCAGAGTATTGCACAGGGTTGCACAGGATCATTGCAGAGTATTGCACAGGGTTGCACAGGATCATTGCAGAGTATTGCACAGGGTTGCACAGGATCATTGCAGAGTATTGCACAGGGTTGCACAGGATCATTGCAGAGTATTGCACAGGGTCATTGCAGAGCATGGGGGGGATGGCTGAGCATGGGGGGGATGGCTGAGCATGGATGGATGGATGTGATTGTACATGTCACTGAGCTGCGCTGTGGGCACTACACATCCAGCCCACAGCGCGGCTCCCATCCGATCTCTCCCCCTCTGTCATGACGCCGGTTTGTTTACATGTGATCGCTCCGTCATTTGGCAAGTGGTTAATGAAAAAGAAAAAAACTTACCTGAAACTGAGCACTTTAAAGAAAGACCTTGTGTGCACGATCCCATTGGATCCCGAGTTGGGTTGTATGTGTCCATAGACACTCACAGTGCCAATGGGCCACGCCCCCACTCCTTCCTCGCCTATGGCTCTGCTACCCCCAGTTTTTCCTGTAAAAGCGAGGAGTGAGGGGAGCTTTGCTGGAGCCAGAGACAGTGCTGGAGCAGTAACATGGAGTCGGGTAATTGATTGGGATAGAGGGGAATATGACAACTAGTCTGTTTTTGTTTTGTTTTGTTTTTTTGTTTTTTTCCACTTCCTGCAAAATCGTGTACCTGTACGTCATTTTGCTGCCTGGTACCATTGTTTGTAGAGTAGACGGTCGGCTTTCTTGTGATAACCGATGCGGCTAAGCAGCCACTCGGCTGTTATTACAAGCAGCAGGAGGGGACACCCCCCCTTCCGCTGCTCCGCCAGGGTCTCCCGTCCCACCGGGAGACCCAAGCCACCAGCCGGCACATCTGCCGGCTGGCCGGAGTCTCTGATGTAGTAACACGGAAGCAACCTAACTTCTGGTTTACTCGGCAGCTAATGGCACCAGATTTTAAAAAATCCTCTGTATTCAAAAAGGCAGATTTTGGCGTTTTGAATACTTTGAAGTGCAGAGGAGGGGTTTGGAGTCTTTTGACTCAGATCCCTCCATAAAGAGTACCTGTCACTGCCTATTACTCTCACAAGAGATGTTTACATTAATAAAAGTGATCAGGAAATTGTAAAGGTACGGTGTGAAAAAAATATTTTCTCCAGTCATCTTCCAGGATGGCACACCTGAGATGACGGGTCTCACCTGACAGGAAACACAATCAACAACAGAGTTTAAAAGGCCCCACCCTTCCCTCTGTCCTTCAGATATTGATTGCGTTTCCCACCAGATGGCAGTGAAACTGTTTTTCTTTTCTTCCTTAGACCAAGGTCTGGGACTGAGGTCTCCCCCCTGGGATGCCAGACCTAGGGCAGCCAGTGGTGGATCTGACGGGGCTCTGCTCCTTCCGAGGGGGGTCTTTCCCTTTTTTCTTTCAGAAGAAAGTACTCGGGGAGGTACAGACAAGAACCCCCCCCGAGAAACTGGCGGCACTGGACACGGTGAGGGTGTCCATAACCCCAGGGACCTTTAAACTCACTCTCTCCTCCTACCTGACAGTGGTGGATGGCATGGAGGGGCCGCTCAAATATCCCCCATCTGCTGGGAGGGAGTCCCTGATGCTTTCGGCCTTGTTTCCCGGGTCAGCTGTGGCTGAGGGATCTCCTACTTGCCACTGTGCTGATATCAGCGTTGTCCGGTCACTATTGCACATGTCCGGATGTCGGTACGGCACACTCGGATGATGTCATTTCCTGCGACTTCCGAGCTACGATAAAATGGCGGCGAGCAGCGCGGCAAGCGTGGATAAAAGCGGTAGCGGAGCGGGGGTCCGCGGCCCTGTGTACCGCCCCCCAATTTACCCAAAGCGATCCTACATCCCTTCAGATGCCACCCATTCAGGTCTCGGCTCAAGATAAGGTATATAGGGGTCTGGGCAAACCTCAAGCTAAATCTCTTCCAGTGCACCAATCCCTTAAGGATTTGATCCTAAGGGAATGGAGGGAGCCTGAGCGTAAAGTATTAAAACTTAAGACCTGGAAACATAAATGCCCCTTTAAGGACAACGAGGAGGAGAAATTCTTTAAAGTACCGCGTTTGAATGCTTCTTTAGCACAAGTATCTAAACGTTCGGATTTCTCCTTTGAAGATTCCGGCAACATTCAGGATCAGATGGATAAAAAATCTGAAACCTTGTTTCTCAGAGCCTGGAATGCCAATGCTGCAGCTATGGGCCCAGCATTATCCTCCGCCTGTGTCACCAGAAACACAGATACATGGGTCAGCAGGTTGATGGACCATGTCTCGCGTAAGAACGAATCCAAGGAAGTATTAGATTCTCTGGAGGTTATTGGAAAGGCGGCAGCCTTGCTGGCAGATGCTGCTGTAGAAACGGCCAAGTCAGCGGCTCTACTAAACTCCGCCAGAAGAGCCCTTTGGGTAAAAGCGTGGGATGGAGATTTCACCTCTAAATCTCGACTCTGCGGTATACCGCTTGAGGGCTCACTGCTCTTCGGCTCGGGCCTAGAACAGGTCCTATCCCGATCAATAGAAAAGGGCAAGAAATTCCCGACTAAACCCAAGAGGGATAAAGGGAAGAAATTTTTTCGACGGCCCCCTTCAAAGAACCAGTTTAAGGGTAAGAAGGAGCCGAGGAAAAAGTGGGGGTTTGGTAAGGGCAAGGAGAAAGGTGGAATCCTTTTTTTCAGGGCCCGGACCTTCCAACAAGGAAAAGAAGTGACGCCAACATAAAGGTTGGTGGGAGGCTCTCGTGGTTTCTCCCCCAATGGGAGAAGATCACAGAGAGCCCTTACATCCCAAACCTCATAAGGAAAGGTTACAGGTTGGAATTCCTGTCAACTCCCCCTCCAAACTTTCTCATTACCTGTCTCTCCAGGGATCCTCTGAAAGCAAGAGACCTTTTGGGGAGTGTCCGCGAGCTCGCAGAACAGGAGGTCATCATTCCTGTCCCCGTGAGTCAGATTGCCCAAGGGTTTTATTCCCATATTTTTGTTCCGAAACCATCGGGCAAATTTCAGCTGATCATAAACCTACGGAAGCTGAACCGGTACTTGCTATACAAGAAGTTCCGGATGGAGAGTATCTATACGGTCAGAAGACGCCTCCAAGGGGGAGTCTTTATGATCACGTTAGACTTGAAAGATGCTTATTTGCATGTTCCCATTGCCCCGGAATACCAGAAGTATCAGACAGAGCAGGGTGTCCAGCATTGGCAGTTTAGGGCACCCCCCTTCGGCCTAGCGGCCAGTCCAAGAATTTTTACAAAGGTTCTCGCCGAGGTGGTGTCTTTTCTGCACCTCCAGGGGATAGCCTTAATCCCATACTTGGACGATATGCTAATTTACAGTCCGGACCTAGTACAGCTCCGGTCAGACCGAGACCGAGTGTTGTCCACTCTAGAATCTCTGGGTTGGATGGTGAGCCGGGAGAAGTCCTCCTTGGATCCCTTGCAGTCCAAGGTGTACCTAGGGTACCGGGTAGACTCAGTGGCCCAAAGGATTTTTCTTCCCCCAGAAAATAATCTCAAAGGTACAGGGGGCTGTGTCCGCTCTCCTCGAGACAGGAGAGGCCTCTCTGAGGACCATTATGAGAGTACTGGGGCTTATGTCATCTTGCATCCCAGCGGTCCCCTGGGCCTAGCTCCACTCTCGGGGGCTCCAGGGATTCCTTCTCTCCTCCTGGACGTGAGAGTATCTCTTTCAGGAGAGGTAAGAAACTCCTTACACTGGTGGCTCAGTCCGAACAGCCTGTCAGGGGGTCGGACCTGGATACAGCAGGATCCACTAAGCTTGACAACGGACGCAAGTGCCTGGGGCTGGGGAGCTCACTTGGGAGATCTCTACGCCCAGGGTCCTTGGGACCGGAAGCAGAGCAAAGCTTCCTCCAATTTCAGGGAGCTTCTGGCAGTGGGAAAGGCCTTAGACTTTTTCAAGGGCCAGGTCCAAGGAAGGGAAGTACAAATCTTCTCGGACAACGCAGTGGCTATATCCTACCTGAATCAGTAGGGAGGGACAAGGTCCAGCAAACTAATGAAGCTGACCCAGGAGATCCTGGGGGAAGCAGAGAAGATAATCCTCTGTCTCGGCAATCCATATGAGGGTCCCTCAATTTTCAGGCAGACTTCCTCAGCAGGCAGCCCATTCATCAGGGAGAGTGGGAGCTAAACAAGGAGGTTTTCTTTCTGGTAAGCCAACATTATGGCAAACCAGAGATAGATTTGTTTGCTTGCAGGAAGAACAGAAAAGTTCGGAAGTTCTTCTCTCTCACCAGGGAGCAGGGCTCCTGGGGGGGGTAAATGCCTTAGCCCAGAGTTGGGATTTCTACCTGGCGTACGCATTTTCTCCCCTGGTGCTCATTCCCCGGGTGTTACAGAAGCTGTCCCTGTCGTACGGATGCCTCATTTTCATTGCACCCTGGTGGCTGAAGCGGGCATGGTTCCCCACCCTGAAGAGGTGGTCGATTGCACCTCCGTTGCATCTTTGGCCCCGAAGATGTGCCGTCCTGGAAGATTTCCTAGAAAACCCGTTACCGGTAAGTGTAACTGGTAATTTTTTTTTTTACCAACTATTTTTCAGACTTAAAATCTCTATATATACATATATAGTCGCCTGTGGAAATTTTTAAGTACTGTAGTTTGTCACCATTCCACGAGTGTGCACAATTTTAGGGTGTCATGTTGGGTATCTATTTACGTAACATCCTCTTTCACATCATACAACAAAGTTAGGCTAACTTTATTGTTTTTTTTTTTTTTTTTTTTTTTTTTCTGAAGTTTTTTTTTTTTTTGCAAATTGCAATGACTACCATTTTATTCTCTAGGGTCTCTGCTAAAAAATGATATATAATGTTTTGGGGTTCTAAGTAATTTTCTAGCCAAAAATACTGATTTCAACTTGTAAACACCAAGTGTCAGAAATAGGCTTTATATGCAAATAAAGAAATAAAGTGTAAAAAACAAAAAACAAAAAAAACCCACACAGTTAGGCTTTAGTACCACTTTATAGTTCAGACCTTTTAATTTAATATTTGTCTGACCTGATGTCCTTACAGCATCATCAGCAGGCAGTTTTAAATATTTTCTTTTAACATTGTCATTTCCACTGAATGAAATGCATATTCTTCTAGCTTTTCTGCTACCCAAATAGACATCGGCAGTCACACAGAATTTAGAACACTGTTAAAATATCACATGAATAAATCAATATGTGGCCCAGGCAGGGGATCAGGTATCCGTCTCGTGGTACGCTTTTCTAGATAACTGGCGTACTAATAGATTTTGTTGCTAGCTGTAGATCTGTCTTTCTGTGGATAGCCTACCTGTAGAATTCCGATGGCAGCTGGTTAAACATGTGTGATTCAGCCTTCGTGTGATCTGTTTTTATGGGAGGTCATTCTACAAGATGTAAAATCTTATATAAGTTTTAACATGTTAATCTGTAGCTTTCACATCTGATGACCCTGCTATGAAGGTTCTTATTCGGGCCATATTTTTTGTGACATTGCTCTGTACACCTCGTCCAATTTTGCACCTGCAATGTCACCTTGTCACACAAGCCTTTGTTGGTGACTATAAGTGGCTTTTTTTTTTTCTTCTTAACCACTTCCATACTGGGCCATTGTAAAATGACGCCGGAAGGAACATCTCCTCCCTCACCATGCCTCTTACTAAATACCTTGGCCTGCCTACTTTCCAATATGGGGTCATTTGGGGGGGTATTTGTACTGTCCTGACATTTCAGGGCCTCAAGAAATGAGATGGGCTGTCAGTACATCAGGTGTGATCAATTTTTAGTGATTTGCACCATAGCTTGTAGACTCTAACTTTCACACAGTTCAAATAATGTACACTAATTTGGGTTATTTTTACCAAAGATCTGTTTCTGTATAAAGCTCTATTTGTGTGAAAAAAATGACAAAAATTTTGTTTGGATACAGTGTTGCATGATTGTCATTCAAAGTTTGAGAACGCTGAGAATTGGTCTGGGCAGGAAAGGGGTATAAGTGCCCTGTATTGAAGTGGTTAAATTTCATCTTTATTTTCAAAGATTCTAATACAAAACAGCCTATTGGGCATACCCAGACTCGCCAATATATATAAAAACATGAGCCACCCAGGTACCTTGTCTAATGACATTGCAACAGTGTACTGCTCTGCCTGATCGACCAATTTTAATAGTTGTTTGCCTGTGTTTTATCTTTAATAAAGACTCCATATATGTATACGAGCCCACTGTGGGGGCGATTCCCCAATCTATGGGGTCACGCAAACTTTGCAGCACGTGCTCACATCCACCGACCCCATAAGTGCCCATTTCAACACAAATCACATGGGCATTGGTCCACTCTTTTCACCATTGGCAAATTCACCCTGAGAAAAGACATTGAAAGTTATCACTGGAATTCATGTAGAGTGGCTGCAAAGAGACTGCAGGAGAGTAGAGGCACAAAGATGCAACAATGACAAGGTGAAAGCAGTATTATTTTTTTAAATTGGTAAATTTAGTCTGCTGTAGCACCTTAAATGTCATTCAGTTAGGGTTTACACCTTCCCAAAGCAAGACCAAGGACACCACTGACTCACTTATTTTATTTTTTTTATTTCAGGTACTTGTATAGCACCGTCAATTTACGCAGTGCTTTTAGATATACATTGTATACTAATCTTTCCTGTGCTCCCTTGCAGCTCCTTCTTACGCCACAAGCTGGCAAGAATACCTGGCACTTCCAGATATAAGGGAGCATGTGACCTGCTCCCCATTGACCGTGCCCAGGCTTAGCAGCCAGTTGACCTAGGACAGTGATGGTGAACCTTGGCGCCCCAGATGTTTTGGAACTACATTTCCCATGATGTTCATACACTCTGCAGTGTAGTTGAGCATCATGGGGAAATGTATTTCCAAAACATCTGGGGTGTCAAGGTTCACCATCACTGACCTAGGAAGTGACATTACTGATCCACCTGGGTTGCTAAAACAGCTGATTTTTGGTACCGAATGCAGAGGATGAAGAAGCAACAAGCAAGCACAGGAAAGGGAGTATAAAGGTGGACAGGGGATTTTGTTTGCCAAGACACTGTCCATTTACCCTACGTGGGCAAGTTGATCGTGTAAACAAAGCAAGTATCCAATACAACATTATACTCCCAGTCTTTCCTTTATTGTAACAACCTTAAAAGCAATTTGTTAGGGCCAGTATTGTGATGGAGCACGCACTAAATGTGCCATTAGGAAGTGCTGCACATGTGATTAAATCTTGTGTTTTGTCAACATTCCTCCAGTATCCATTTCAAAATAATCCAGCATACCTGGCCTGTTAGACTAAATGACAAAACATTTCAGCGAGAAGGCATTCTGACTAGATGAGGTTTCTATGCAGGCTGGCACATTCAGCAGGTAAGAATTTTATTTAACCTGTTTACGAGCTGGAAAACTGCGGAGGGCATTCTTGCTGCAAAGGTTAAAGATAGCTGGGTACGAGCAAATAAAAGTTTTGCATATTTTACCTTTTATTATACCCATTTTATTTGCTTTCTTGAAATTGCATTATGTATAATTAAGACAAATCTAAAGATTATATCCGGGAGAATACTTGACTTTTAACTTGTGATCTCAACTGACAGTGACTAAATAAATACTAATGTTAGACATGAGCAGCTTAAAAACATCACAGAAACATTTTTACTGGACTTTGCCTCATACATTGCACTGTTCTATACTGTGAGCTAGCCAGGTACAAGGGAAGCAGGTAACCAAAGAGCAGAGATTTTCCTTCTCATCCTGCTATTGGCTGGTCACCATGTCAGTCATTTCCCAGCGATGGACAGTTTTGAGCTACAACCTGCCCATTGCCTAATATCTTATCTTACAGTTGACCTCAACTCCAGCAGACAAGCACAGCCATAGAAAACTATGCCATTACCTACAGACACTACTGAGCAATAAAAGAAAACCTGTAATATGCCCAACCTGCACCATTAAAGCTAAATACAGGGCGCTTTATAAAAAAAAAGTTTCATATATATTGACTTTAGTTATACCTAACTTGTGTAGTGAGCCCATAACACTTTAAAGCAGAACTCTGGGCAATTTTTTTTTTCCCCATGTCAATGTTGCTGTTCTCCTACCTTCACCAACTTTGCCATCCATGTTCTTCTGAGCTCTGTAGTTCCTCTGTAATAGGCTGCTGAACTTGCTGAAAAACAGTTATTGCCTCCTGACATCCTGTTTGTAAGACCACTGGCTTCTATCTTTCTCCTAAGCTCAGCCAGCGGTCTGACACACCCACTTGTAGTCCTCTGAAAGAGCAGGGAGTAAGCAGACATGTTGTGGGCGGCAGGGGTCTCGCAGCCCCCGGTCTGTGCCGCCCATGGAGGAGCCGTCCTTCTCCTTTCTCCTCCCTCCTCCCTCCGCCTCCTCCTCCCTGCTAGCACCCCCCCCCGCCTGCTAGCTCCGTGCAGAGTGGGGATTATTATTAGAAATCAGTTGTATGACACATCAGGGATGTCCCACTGTGTCAGGTATAGTATATCAGAACACCGATTCCCTGATGTCCGCCTCCCTACAGTTTTGGCACAGTGTGTTGTCAATCATAATACCGGGAGGTGGGACATCAGTGCTCGGTGTTCTCATATATACAATACCTGACACCACGGGAGATCCCCGCTGTGTCATACAAGCAATTTCTCATAATAATCCCCGCGCTGCACTGGTGGTGGTCCCTGACATGCGGCACTGGTTTGCATTTATATTAAAATGCTTTGTATTCATAAGGCTGTAACCTATCATACCATGTGTTATGTATGGCTTGCTGGCTGCAGAATGAGGGGTGTGATTCATGTTGAAGTGGGAGAGTTCACATTTTCATGTACAAGCCTAGTGTACCTCCCACATTCACTCCCATCCCATTGACACAGACAGCAAGGCTCAGCCCCACCCCCCGGCTCCCATGTCACTGGATTTGATTGACAGGCTGCTATCAATCTATCCAATGAAGACCCAAGATGGCGGCTGTAGCTGCTGGGCTTGTGGTTGTCGCTGGAACGATTGGGTTCAGGTAAGAAAAAGGGGGGGGGGGGGGGTCTGGTCTGGGGGGCAGCTGAAGCACAGAAGGTTTTTCACCTTAATGCCTAGAGGTGAAAAACCATGAGACTTTACAACCCCTTTACCATAGTCTGACCTCTAAACAGGTTTCTAACACAAATTAAGACTTCTGCATACTCACCACTTTGTGTGCTGGATGCCGCACATTAACCACTTGCAGACCGCCGCATGTACATGTACGTGCCTACTTTGTTATGGCAGAAGCTAGCTGCCATAACCCCGGTATCCCTGTTTTCGGTCGGCTACAAGTTAAAAGTGGTCTCTGTGGCGGATTCCCTGCGAGATCACTTTTATCGGTGGCGGAAGAGGGGCCCCCCTCCCGCTGTGATCCGGTGCCCTCCGCCGCTTACCGGAGCCATCGGCAGCGGCGGGGGCGATCGCGTCCTTTCCCTAGCTGTGCATGGAAACGAGTGAGGGTAAGATGGCCCCCACCCGTCTCCATGACACTGCAGGGCGGAAGCGTCGTCAAAACTTCACTTTCGCCCATACGGCTTAAAGCCACATTTTTTCAGTGTCAATCGCATCCAATGACATGACGGGCCGGGGGGCGGGGCCGAGTGATACAGTGAGCGGCTATGGCCGCTGGCTGTATCACGGGAGCGTGCCCGCAAGCACTCAACACCATGCGAGCGAGCTCCTTGCGGGGGGGAGCCGAGACAGCCACAGAGGGACCCCAGAAGACCAGGTTCGGGGCTGGACGAGCTGCACAGTGGAGGTAAATATAACATATTTGTTATTTAAAAAAAATAGCTTTAGTGATCCTTTAAAAATCTCCATAGGCGGCGCTTTGAAAATGTTTACAGGTTACTGGTTTAGAGTTAAGAGGAGGTCTTTGGCTAGAATTATTGCTCTCGCTCTAACATTCGCGGTGATACCTCACATGTGTGGTGTGAACGTCGTTTACATAAGTGGGCGCAACGTACATATGTGTTCTCTGCGTCCGGGGACGGGGTGCTTAAATTTTTTTTTTTTTTTTTTTTTATTATATATTTTATTTAAAAATATATGTTTTTACTTTCCCCTTTTTTTTTTTTTTTTTTTTTAATTTATTTTTTTGATCACTTTTATTCCTATTACAAGTAATGTAAACTTCCCTTGTAATACGAAACCCACGCCATAATGTAAAAAAAAAAAGTGGGGCCTCCCCCCTCCAAAATCCATACCAGTCCCTTGTCTGAGCATGTAGCCCAGCAGGTCAGGAAAGGAGGGGGGGGCGCAAGCGAGCCACCCCTGTCCCAAAACACTCCTCCCCCATGTTGAAGGCATGTGGCCATGGTTCAGGTTTCTTCGCCTGCCAGGCCATCCTTTTTTTTTTTTTTTTTTAATTTTGGTGTGGTATACCCCTTAAAGTCCATACTAGACCCCTTTTTTTTCAACTTTCTATATATATATATTTTTTTTTTTTTTTCATTCAGTTGTCAGCGGGGAAGCCCATCATTGATAGCTAATTGACTCATCTCTTAAGGACGCAGCAGCCGGCTTCCCGGCCCAGCTCCTTAACAACCAGCTATTTACAGCTTTGCCTAATCAGGGCTTAGAATGCACCGTACAGCACTCGGCGGGCGAATATCCCACTGACTGCCCCGCAAATTCGGTTGTTGGGGCAACAGGCAATGTTCGGGTCAAACTTTTGCTCAGCCCGAACCGTTCGCCCAATACTACTGCCTAATACAGTGCCTTGTAAAAGTATTCATACCGCTTGAAATTTTCCACATTTTGTCATGTTACAACCTAAAATGTAAATGTGTTTTATTGGGATTTGATGTGATAGACCAACACAAAGTGCCACATAATTGTGAAGTGGAAGGAAAATGCTAAATGGTTTTCAACGTTTTATACAAATAAATATGATACCCCTAACTAAAATCCAGTGGAACTAATTGCCTTCAGATGTCACCTATTTGGTAAATGGAGTCTACCTGTGTGTAATTTAATCCTTCGCTGGGGGAAGGAGGACGAACGTCCGACTGAGTTCACCGTGGCAAAGTCAGCTGGAAGTGGGTACCTGTCAATACCAGGTACACCCCCCCAAAAGGTGGCAAATGTGGCAGCGGAAGGGGAAGGGGGCAAACAAGCGGAGCTTCCCCTTTTGGGTGGATCTCCACTTTAAGCTCCAGTCCCAAGATCATACATAGCCAGGTCCTTCTCAGCTCGGTTTACTTCCTGGAGAGGGTCCTTCCTTTGGGTGTCTGTGCAACTGCCTGGGAGTCATTGTTTTTGGCCAGTCATCAGAGGGATTATGTTGGACTGTGAAGGGTACTGGTCGCCCTGGACCAGTACCCTTCACTCAATGTCAGCAAGAAACCTGGAAACGACACAAGCTTCACCAGATAAGTAAAGCACAATGCTAGACAGAACAGGTTAAATAGGGAGCAAGTGAGTGGGTAAAAATTTTGATTTTGCTCAGTCAGGCTTTGAAATTCAGAAGGATATGATGCGTGGCATACTTGGGCCCACTAAAGGAAAATATATCTTATTCCAGAAAGTGTTATGGCATATCTGTGCATTTATTTAATGTACTTTCCTTCGTCAATGGGCAGGTGATTCTGTACATGCCAACTACCTCGGCAAAGCTAAAACATTTTGAAGCCTACATATTAAAGCACAATTCTAGCCAGAACCAATTTGTCTCTGCTGGAAAGATGTATTTTAACCTCCCATGTTGCTGTCTTCACATATAGGCTCTCCAAGTGCAAAAAACGCACTCAAATGTTCATGGATCTGTAACCAAAAAACATTGTTCTAGTTGTCAGCTGTGAAATTCCACTATTGTTTGTCCCACGTTAAAACGATACACTTGCTTCTTTGTGGTTTGAAAACTGCTACTCTCCCACAAAGGCCACAGATTATAAAACAAGTCTTGGTTCATCACCCTCTGAATTTTGGATCTAGGTGCTTTACTGTCACAAACTGGCTGAAATTGCATCGCATTCGCACCAAAATGGTGCAGGACCCTTTTTTTTTGGTTCCGCAATAGAATCGGATCTCATGGGTGTTCACACTGCGATCTGCGAACCGATCTGGGGGTGACATTAACTTTGACACCCCCAGAAGTTCGCAGATGTCAGTGTGAACCAGTGTGCGATTCAGGTGCGATGTGGGAACCGGCACTGTATCGCAAGGTTTCCAGGATCGCACCGGGACTTACCTCCCATGGAAGATTTTTACTTATAGTGAGGCTTACCTATAGGTACAGTAAATATCTCCTAAACGTTTAGGAGATATTTACTTGTGAAGCTGCCGGTTATGTCACCCGCGCATACGCTTTGAAGGAACGGCGGTTTACGACCCATTTTAAAGTGTTTTTTTTAGACCATCAGGAGGAAGTGGCCACTGTGCTGCCACATAATGCATTGATGATGTTTTTATAATATTCCATGGTCAGTTAATATCAAGTTTATAAAAATCCTCTTCTCCTTCACATTCGAGCGCCTCTGCCGACACCACTTTCCCAACTTTCGGCAACTCCAAAGATTATTTGCTGTATCTCCTAAGAATAGGGAGAACACGTGACCATCTTTTTTATTTTTATTTTTTTTTTAACAAGAGTGCTTGCGCCAGAGTGGCCAATCACCAGGCCCACACACTGTCATGTGTGGGAGGGGAGAATATCATAAGTCAGGTGTTAAGCTCTGTTACCAACCGTTATGGAGCATGTACAGGGAATAGACTAGGGCAGGGATATGCAATTAGTGGACCTCCAGATGTTGCGGAACTACAAGTCCCATGAAGCTTAGCAAGACACTGACAGCCACAAGCATGACCCCCAGAGGCTGAGGCATGATGGGACTTGTAGTTTTGCAACAGCTGGAGGACCGCTAATTGCATATCCCTGGACTAGGGGGTTCAGCAGGCAAACCTTGTGGTTGAAAACCAGGGAAGGCGGATATCGGCGGAGGAGTGATCTGAAAAGAGAACACATGACTTTGCCCTGAATGGGTAGAAATGCCCAATGTCTGTGCAGGTCTGGGTATCCCTTTGAAGTTTTTTTTTTTTTTTTAGAATATTTATTTTTTTTATACATATTTGTGGTTCTTTAGTGAGCAGTAGCCTTAAAGGGGTTCTAATGCATAATTCTATGCATTAAGGTGAAAAAACTTTTGATAATACCGCCGCCCCCAGCCCCCCCGTTTTACTTACCAGACACCTCGAAACTCGGCCGCTCGTTCCCGACCTCCATTCAGCCGATCAGCCTGGTCGCTGATTGGTTATAGTGGATGGATTGAAAGCAGCGCAGCCATTGGTTCGCGCTGCTGTCAATCACATCCAATGGCGCGCCGGGGGCGGGGCCGAGTGATACAGCGAGCGGCTATAACCGCCGGCTGTATCACGGGAGCGCGCCCGCAATAACTAAACACCATGCGAGGGAGCTCGCATTAAGATGGTTAGTTATTGTGGGGAGGAGCTGAGACAGCTGCCGAGGGACCCCAGAAGAGCAGGTTCGGGGCCACTCTGTGCAGAACGAGCTGCACAGTGAAGGTAAGTATAACATGTTTGTTATTTTTAAAGATAAAAAAATTTACCTTTACAACCCCTTTAATAATACAGCTACTCAGTGGTGTAGAATCTGTGTTTACACAGTTCAAGAGTTCATAGATTCTGCCAATGTGACTTGTGCCTGGTAATATGCCAGTGACTCATCCGCTCCATGAATATGCATACTGTGCAGGTGGCAGCAGAGTTAATATTTATTTAATTCACGGGCAAGTTTGTTTTGATTTTCTATAAATGTAAATTTCCTGTGCTGTTTTTTTTTTTTTTTTCCAAAGCCACGAAAATGTTAGCTTTATGCTCTGTTCACACTGCTGTGACATGGTAACCGACTTGTGAGACCCCAAGTCACATGACATGTCAGATTCAATGTTTCTCTATGAGAGCCTTAGCTGATACTACACAAATTGCTCCGACTTTAGAAAAGGTTCCTGCACTACTTTGGTCTGACTTAGGTGCGATTTCAGCCCTTGTACAGGCTCCTAAATGGCAGGCAAAGTCTGACTTTGCTGTCATAGCAGTGTGAACTGAGCCTAGCTATAAGCATGTTAGCATTTATATTTTTTGTACGTTTAGGAGACTCAAACCACTATTGGAACACAATTTATGGTACTGATCAAGTGCTACAGTCATAAACTATACATGTACACAAACTCTGAAAACCATTCAGACTGCATAAAAATGCATAAAACATGAAGGGGTTTGAAGCTTATTGTATATACAGTAGACATGTTTGAGAATTTTGCTACTGCTGTATATGCTCAATATCCCACCAGTCAGAGCTTCACAGATTATACTGTATACAAGAGATCTGATGTATCATGCTAGTTTCACTGATAGGATATGTGTTGACACCTGGAACAGGTGATTGGAAATCTGCTCAGAGCTGTTCAGTTATATTTACAGTTGAGTACCTGCACATCATTGGTCTTTGCTCTAGGTGATTAAATGTATTCTGTGCTTACATGCTGTAAACAAGACCTTTGGCACCTATATAAACAAGACCTTTGACACCTATATCAAATGCTAGTATTTGATATAAAGGTTGGTTGTTTTAAAATTACTTCCTGCCTCTTGTGTATGAGGACTTAGGCACCTTTCACATGGGCTGTTAGTTTTTCAGGCAGACCTGATCAGAAGGTCCATGCATCTCTGTGGACAGGCGGGTGTAAACAAACTTGTGTCCGTTTTTTATACCAGCCTTCCTCCGTGTCCAGTTGGGTCCACTAAAAAAAAAATGGGAGAGGACTCAGTCCTCTTCCGCTTAGGTGGACCAGAGTGGAGTCTGTTTACTTCCAGCCCTCAGTACAGCAGAGCAGGATCTGTCTGTCCTCTCTGCATTAACTGAGCGGATATAGATAGGTCATCCACCTGCTCTCCTCCAAACAGCAAAAGGCATTGGCTCACAGATGCCTTGCTGATGAGAACAGAGTCTGCCCTGTGTGAAAAGGGGTCCTAGAGTGTATGTTCAGGCATTAACCAATTTACCTCCATACCTCCCTCTTCACCTCCTAGAGTATGTCTCGGCATATTTTTTTTTAATTTAGTTTACACACATCCATTGCTGTTCTGACCTCTTTTTGGATATATGGGTCCTCTAGATGAATCCCCAATATAAATCTGTCACTGCTTATTCAGGCTCTGATGTTGGGGTCCCAAACATGTTGGCTTCACTTTACCTTTCATGGCTTTCAATTTTACAGGCTTCTACTGATGCTCCTAATCCAATAAACATTTTGATTAGACCTCCGAGTGTCATGAATCTTTGCACTGGGCACTCCTCAATACCTATTCTTATGCCTGTCAATCCACTGAGTGTTCTTTTGAGATCTGAGAAACAACTGTCCTTTTTTTTTTTTTCAGCTAAAGTGATTGTAAAGGCTAATTTTTTACCTAAAGTAAGAGGTTTATACTTTTCTGCTGTGTGCACTGGTATTGGAGAGAGCAGTTCCTCACCTCCCCTTCCAGAGTCTTTTGCCGGTGCTGTCCACTCCTCCTCTTCTCTCTCTGCCCCCATAGCAAGCCACTTACTATGGGGGCACATGTGTGAGATTGCTCCCGAGCCAAGATGTGTGTTCATAGATGGCTTGGCCATTCTCCCTCAACACTGGATTTGATTGAGTGTCAGAGATGAGTTTATTGGACTGATGCTTCTCATTTCACTATCCAGCCACAGGGCGGTAGAGGGACAAGACCTGTAATTGTTGAATAACAGCAGCAGAAAAAAAAATGTGGTCTTGTGTCCTAGCCAGACAGAGCTTTGTGAATCTCATGACTGGATGGATAGAAACACAAATCCTTTTAGCAGGTAAAACCACTCCCTTTATATTAAGTTTATCTGTGTTTTTGGTTGTATACCCAGGGTTCAAGTTAGCAGAATTAGTCATGCATCTGAGTCAGGAAAAATGGCTTTATGGAGTACAGCTATTTGGTTATGGGTGGTAGGCTGTTAAACAGGCAGTGAACCCAGTTTTCTTTCCAGTATTTTGGAGACTGCAGCAACTATTATTCTGATACCAGTGTACTCCAAGGCATTCCCATGCTTCCTTTTAAATTCTCCAAAATTCCCTTTTATGAGGGGCTCCACAAGCCGAGTCAAACCCTTTATGAGTGGTGTGAAACTCCTTACACAAATCACATCACCAGAGTCCAGGAAAGCTATAAGGATCCGGAGGCCAGCATCTATTAAAAAACTAAAATATCTGTAAAGGTGGACTTGCCTTTATCTTTTTAATTCATCCTAAATGTGACTGGAAAGTTTCATCAGATTGTTCTAAACTGCTGTGACATGCTTTTTTTTTTAAACATGTGATTTTTTTTTTTTTTCCCCCCTACAGACATAATTTGAAAAGGGGAAATGGATGGTGGTGTCTCAAAACCAGCTGCAGTAAATGGCGTCACCATGAAATCACAGCTTCAGGTTACAGGTAAGAGTTTTAAAGCTTGCTAGAAAAAAAAAAAAAAAAAAATATATATATATATATATATATATATATATATATATATATATATATATATATATATATATATATATATATATATATATATATATATATATAGACATAGATATATAATTATATACCAAAGAAGTGGTGGCAAGATAATTACCAACCATCCACTAGTTTGGGAGGCGCAATAAATATGTAAAACATCAATACAAAAGATATAGTGGAAAAAATAAAAAATCGCACTAACCAAAAAATCTGAATAATGATAAATGTGATCCAAAATCATTATACCATCCTATGTGAAATTGATCAATGAACGAGAAAAAAGACCATATGAAGTGAAATCTAGTTGAACACCAAAAATCATTGGCAAATAATAAATTGATAAATAACACACTGAGTGCACAAATAAAATTAATATGAGAAAAACATAAAACAGTGTAATAAAACATACACCAGTGAGCTGTGAAATAAAGTCCATAAATAGTGATGTCTTCAAAACACTGTGTGGGATCCACCACCAATATCAACATGAATGCGCCCTTACCAAAACACTGTGATCCCCCATCACAGAGGATCAGGGAGAGCGTGTATTAAACCATAAACTGGCTCCACAGGACCGCAAGCAATATCCCATTTACTGGAAGGCCACCTCACAACCACTCAGATCAGCGTATGGATGACATGGTACATGGAAGAAATAGACGCTCCAAATAGTGTAAAACCAACGACAATTTATTAATAAAAAAAGTAATGCACTTACAAGATACTAGAACAAGAAAGAACATTTATGGGTAGCGCAATTTTTTAATTTTTTTCCACTATATCTTTTAAAGTTTGCTGTAATTGCATTTCCACATCTGTTTTCTCCCAGTGTCTTTCATTTTCATGTTCATCATAGGTAGACTGCTCTTAAAGCAACTTTTTCACCCTAATAAAAAAAATTCTGAGGCAAGCAACCTGCAAAAGGAGACTGGCCATGGATGAATCAATATTTGGCCAGTTCAGCAGGGACCGGTCAAATTTCCATCCATCTATGCCCAGTCCTGTTTGTCAGCAGTGGATCTACTGATCAACTGCTCACGAACGGGCTGCTGGAAAACTTTAGTTTGATCAGCACTGCAGCCAATAGGCCGCAGTGCTGATCAGTGTATTTTGACAGCTGAGAAGTTCAGCTGACTCGTCTGCTGTCAGAATACAATGACACAGCAGGGAGGATTCCCCCATCCACCTTTATTGTGCAGAGGGGGGAATCTGTTCAGTCTTTTTCGATCAGCCTACTGGCTGAGCATGACATGTGCGCCATGTACGGCCTGCCTTAAGATCTCATTCACACTAGCGAATGAGGGCAGATAGGCTACCTATGGACACAGCAGCACTGTGCTATGGCCATATACAAGCTGTGTAATTAGCCTCAGCCAGTTTGTGTGCCGCCGGAAATGCTGTCCCTGTACATTGCCTGCGTTCAGGGCTGGTCAGGGTCCCTGACTGCATGTAACAGCTCATTTGAGCAGTTACATGTGTACAGCAGTGGTGTCTAGCATTGTTTTGAACAGGTGGCTACACTGCTGCTGTTCACAAACACTGTGCAAGGGGATTTTACTCTGCCAGCAAGAATCCAAGTCTGTGCAGAGTCCCAATGTCAGCAGCCACCTGTGTAAATGTGCCCTAAGTGTTAAAAATGTGTATGTCTATATTGGGCCTTTAAAATGTGCATGTTTGTAAACATAGCTGTTTAATAAAAGGTGCTCATCAAAATGCAAACCTAACATTTCAATATGCCGTGCTGTGTTGCTCACTACAGAGTGCTTGTTGATAAGCGATGGCAGCTGTAACCCTGCCTTTAGAGAGACCTATGTGCCAGTTATACAAAAACTCCATCTCTGTTCAGGAAGAAGTGCCCTTGGAGAGAACACCCCCCCCGTTTGATGTCATCATTACTACAATGCATCCGGAAAGTATTCACAGCGTGGTCACTTTTTCCACATTGTTAAGTTACAGACTTATTCCATTCATTATTTTCCTCAAAATTCTACAAACATTACCCCATAATGACAGCGTGAAAGAAGTTTGTTTGAAATCTTTGCAAATTAATTAAAAATAAGAAACAAAAAAAAATTTCATGTACATAAGTATTCACAGCCTTTGCCATGGTACTCCAAAATTGAGCTCAGGTGCATCCTGTTTCCACTGATCGTCCTTGAGATGTTTCTACAACTTAATTGGAGTCCACCTGTGGTAGATTCAGTTGATTGGACATGATTTGGAAGGCATACACCTGTCTATATAAGGTCCCACAGTTCACAGTACATGTCAGAGTACAAACCAAGCCACGAAGTCCAAAGAATTGTCTGTAGACCTCTCTGAGACAGGATTGTATTGAGACACAGATCTGGGGAAGAGTACAGAAACATTTCTGCAGCATTAAAGGTCCCAATGAGCACAGTGGCCTCCATCATTAATAAATGGAAGAAGTTTGGAACCACCAGGACTCTTCCTAGAGTTTGCCGCCTGGCCAAACTAAGCGATCGGGAGAGAAGGGCTCTAGTCAGGGAGGTGACCAAGAACCCGTTGGTCACTCTGACAGAGCGCTAGCATTTCTCTGTGGAAAGAGGAGAACCTTACAGAACAACCACCATCTCTGCAGCACTCCACCAATCAGGCCTGTATGGTAGAGTGGCCAGACGGAAGCCACTTCTCAGTAAAAGGCATATGACAGCCCACCTGGAGTTTGCCAAAAGGCACCTGAAGGACTCTCAGACCATCAGAAACAAAATTCTCTGGTCTGATGAAAGATTGAACTCTATGGCCTGAATGGCAAGCATCCTGTCTGGAGGAAACCAGGCACTGCTCATCACCTGGCCAGTACCATCCCTACAGTGAAGCATGGTGGTGGCAGCATCATGCTGCATTTTTTAGCAGCAGGAACTGGGAGACTAGTTGGGATCGAAGGAAAGATGAATGCAGCAATGTACAGAGACGTCCTGATGAAAACCTGCTCCTGAGCGCTCTGGACCTCAGACTGGGGCGAAGGTTCATCTTCCAACAGGACAAGGACCCTAAGCACACAGCCAAGATAACAAAGTAGTGGCTACAGGACAACTCTGTGAATGTCCTTGAGTGACCCAACCAGAGCCCAGATTTGAACCCTATTGAGCATCTCTGGAGAGATCTAAAAATGGCTGTGCACCGACGCTCCCCATCTAACCTGATGAAGTTTGAGAGGTCCTGCAAAGAAGAAGAAGAATGGGAGAAACTGCCCAAAAAAAATAGGTGTGCCAAGCTTGTAGCATCATACTCAAAAAGACTTGAGGCTGTAATTGGTGCCAAAGGTGCTTTAACAAAGTATTGAGAAAAGGCTGTGAATACTTATGTACATGAGATTTTTTTTTTTTTTTGTTTCTTATTTTTAATAAATTTGAAAAGTTTTCAAACAAATTCTTTCACGTTGTCATTATGGGGTATTGTTTGTAGAATTTTGAGGAAAATAATGAATTTGCTCCATTTTGGAATAAACATAAAATGTGGAAAAAGTGAAACACTGTGAATACCTTCTGGATGCACTGTAGCTACAACAAAGCATGGGATTTGTATTCACAGGGATGCATGCTTCACGTGAAGCAACCAGAGAGATGCCATAAATGCAGGTCCAGGAAATAGGCGGAAGTAGTGGCGAAGGTAAGCAGTGAGCACAAAGCTGTCGCCTACAGATGAATCTTCAACAGCTGAAACGTTCAGGCTTGTTTGAGTCATCGGTGCATAAAAAGTGTAGCGCTTATTGTATCAAATGAGAAAATGAGTGTAATATTGCATACACAAAACAAAAAAAGAAAACAAATGTCTCTATCACTTCATAGAGCACAAAGTATAGTCTCTGGTAGTCTTCAGATATCACTTGAGTGCAAAGAATTGTTCATAGTCCAATATTTTAATAAATCGATCCTATTCACCACGTGAATAACTGGTACGGAAAAGTGAATGTGATGGACCCTCCACACAGAAGTAATTCAGGCTTACCAGAGGGATTGGACTCATAAGAACATATGCTCAATGAGTCAGAAAGGCTTTTATTACCAACCAGTAATGAAGGAGGACCTTTCAAATGAATGGCAGTGGAACTCCAAAGGCATCCAAAACTTTGGGGGAACCTCTTCTTATAGGTAGTAGCCCGTCTCAGAAAAATGGCCCATAGGAAATAAAAAGGGGGCCACATAGCATAATTCCGTTTATAAAACAAATTTATTAAAAAAGGTAAAACACTTACATTTTTGTAGTAAGAAAGCGCTTAACCACTTCCCGACCGCCGCACGACTATATACGTCCTAAGTTTGAACGGGGATATCGTTGTTATGGCAGCAGCTAGCTGCCATAACTCCGGTATCCCCGTTTTCGTGCGGCGGCCGGCTTTCAGATAAAAGTGGTTCCTGCGGCGGATTCGCCGCGAGATCACTTTTATCGGTGGCGGGAGAGGGCCCCCCTCCCGCCGCGATCCGGTGCCCTCCGCCACTTACCGGAGCCGTCGGTAGCGGCGGAGGCGATCGCGTCCTTCTGCGTGGTGTGTCTGGAGACGAGTGAGGCCAAGATGGCGCTCACTCGTCTCCATGACACTGCTGGGCGGAAGCGACGTCAAAACGTCACTTCCGTCCACGCCTCTTAAAGGCATATTTTTTCAAATGTCATTTTTCTAAATGACTTTTTTTTTTTTTATTATTGCATTTTAGTGTAAATATGAGATCTGAGGTCTTTTTGACCCCAGATCTCATATTTAAGAGGTCCTGCCATGCTTTTTTCTATTTACAAGGGATGTTTACATTCTTTGTAATAGGAATAAAAGTGACACAATTTTTTTTTTTTTTTTTTTAAACAGTGTAAAAATAAATAAAATATTTTAAAATAAATAATAAAAATAAAAAAAAAAAATGTTTAAACCCCCCTGTCCCGACGAGCTCGCGCGCAGAAGCGAACGCATACGCGAGTAGCGCCCGCATATGAAAACGGTGGTCAAACCACACATGTGAGGTATCACAGCGACCAGTAGAGCGAGAGCACTAATTCTAGCCCTAGACCTCCTCTGTAGCGCAAAATATGCAACCTGTAGAATTTTTTAAACGTTGCCTATGGAGATTTTTGAGGGTAAAAGTTTGACGCCATTCCACGAGCGGGCGCAATTTTCAAGCATGACATGTTGGGTATCAATTTACTTGGCGTAACATTATATTTCACAATATAAAAAAAATTGGGATAACTTTACTGTTTTATTTTTTTTATTCAAAAAAGTGAATTTTTTTCCAAAAAAAGTGCGCTTATAAGACCGCTGCGCAAATACGGTGCAAAAAAAAGTATTGCAATGACCGCCATTGTATTCTCTAGGGTGTTAGAAGAAAAACCATATATAATGTTTGGGGGTTCTAAGTAATTTTCTAGCAGAAAAACCTGTTTTAAACATGTAAACACCTAAAATCCAAAACGAGGCTAGTCCTTAAGTGGTTAATGTAAAATTATGGCAGGCAGTGGAGTCTCCCTTTTTTTTTTTTTTCCGTTTATAAAACAAATTTATTAAAAAAGGTAAAACAGTTACTGTACTTTTTTGTAGTAAGAAAGCGCTTAATGTAAAATTATGGCAGGCAGTGGAGTCTCAGACGCGTTTCGTCTCACTAGACTTCATCTGGGGTGCTCAACCACTGCTGCCATGCTCCCTAACAAAGATACTGTGACCCCCTTGATGAGAATCCAGCTCATGCCAATTTCCATCATGCACTTCCGGGTTCGGCCAAAATGGTGGACCCGCGTGCGTTCCAAGCCTCGTTATTGTATATTACTTATGCGTTCCAGCACCCTACACTTATTTGATGAATTTCCCTATGTGTAGTGTTATACTAGATCATATATGTTGTTTCAAATAAACCCCCCCTTGAGAGAAAAGATATAAAGGTGGAAGGAGAAGGGCTGTCCGTCTCTAATTCCAGCGAGTTTTGGATTCGTCGTCATGTAATATACAAGACCACAGACGTTGCAAGTAGGAGCAGCATGACTCGACTGACGTCACAACGTCAGGGTCAGGCGCGCGCTTCCCGCAATGTGGAGCGCAAAACAAAGCCACCGCCACTAGCATGCGTGTCACGCCTCCATATGGCGGTCGGCAATGCGTGATGTCGTCAACGTCAACCTGACGTATCGACGCGCCACTGAGATTGACAGATTGTGCTGTTATATCAAAACACAGATCTGGACCGATGGGCGGGCATATTTAGCCAAGATTGATGGGACAACCCTGGAATGACCCGTATTTTATGAATGGTGATTCACTGCACATATCGCCATTTTCAGGATGTTGAAAAATGGTGCAATTACAAACTAATGATCTGTAGCAATAACTCTCGGTGGAGCTGCTGGTTTGTGGGCTTATTACCTTTACTCTCGATACCTCTGTTTCACCGGCACCGGGTCTAGGGTTCCGTTGAGTTTGCCTCTGGACGATATAAGCACCAAACACTTGAGTAGGTTTTCCAATGCTTTAATAAAACGAACAAGGGAAGTAGCAGGAAAGAGGTAGTAGGAAAGCTGCAGGGAAGTCAAATACCTTTCTGTAGTATTTCTTCAGAACCTTCTTTGTAATTGAACACTTGTAATTGAATAGTCTCCCCTTTCGTACAATTTAATCTTTGCCCGCCTGGATAGACATCTCTCACTTGCCTAGCAGCCAGCACACAGCACGAACAAAAGTCTCTGCCACAGACTTATTTGGAATAAAAACCGTACGATCCTCTGCCACAGGATGTATTGGTTTGTGATGAATGTCAGATACAGTACTTGAACCTTTAAGCCAACCCGGCAGTACTATGCTGTAAGATTACTTCGGAATACGTCCTCCAACCGAGTCACCAGGCCCCTCTCCAGACCAGCACTCTGCATGATCCTTCCATGACTGGTCCTCCCCTGGGATCTTCTCGGTTGTCTAGCTTCTTCACTCAGGATAGACAGCTCAGGACCATTCCTCCGCTGCTGTGGTAGGCCCCAGACAGGCTTCTGGGCCCACCCACACGCCGCAGCAACGCGGGCCTCCGGAACGGAGGTCCACGAGGTGGTATTCCTAGTGCATACCTGTCGGCCAGGAGGGCCAGCAGGTGGCTGAAAAACGACCCCTAAAACATGGTGTCTGTCCCATAAATACCCTCTCCCAGGATGCAACTCGGAGGACCACCTCCACTGAGTTATCCCCGGGGCAGAGGAGCACTCATTCGCTTCAACACGTTGCTTTTCCAACACCTGCCGATGGTGACAACGACACCCACCGGCACAATGTGGAACTACACGCAACGTCAGCCAAGCTGGAACAGAGGCAAAACTAACTTCCTATAATAAGCGACCCACTAAATTTACCTATCAGCGGTAGATGAAAATCTACCAGCGCTACAGATCAAAAAAGGGATTGAGTGATAATTAATCCAAAACAAAAAGGGGAATATTATATTTACAATAGACATCCCATAATGTTACGGGATCACTAATAAATGGACGCATGAATATATACATCTTAATATCCCAGGTGACTAAAAAGTGATGTGAAATAAATTATGAATTACTTATATGTGAAGTGTATCCAAGAATGTAAAAAAATCATTTAAGGGATGTGAACATCCCCTGTGGGAGTAAATAACATAAAAAATAACTAAATGTGAAAATTATAAAAATGTGATTACAAAAATTAAATTTAAAGAAATTTGTGTGTGTTTAAGATATCTCTGTAGAGGTCCAAGATGGATTCTCTCTGGGTCACCCCATATAAGAACTAAAGACAAAAAATGTATATAGAATAGTATATATGCTAAATACATCCAAAATGAGACAATACAGATTGTAATCTATGAGTCATTAATGAATGCATTAATATCCAGTTCCATATTCATTCATTCTTTTTTGTTTGAGTCATCCCCATCTTTTTTTGTAGGCTGCTTGTTTTAGTTTTTTAGTTTTTTTTTTTTTTTTTTTTTTTTTTCTTCAACCAACTGTGTTACTTTAAGTACCCGTGTTTTGTTTTTGCTCATGCAAGACAAATCAAAGGGTTTTCTTTATTGGCAACCCAACCCCCCCCAGCAGCTCATAATCTTCTCACATTTTTTTTTCTTCCCCCCTCACTCCCTGACTCTGTGCTTGCCTACCAGTAGCAAAGAAAGAATCCTGGTACTTCAGGGCATATAGGGTAGCATATCCTCCCCCCTTCTCTATGATATCCTTGGCAGTTAGT
Organism: Aquarana catesbeiana; assembly: GCF_042186555.1. Lineage (NCBI taxonomy): Eukaryota > Metazoa > Chordata > Amphibia > Anura > Ranidae > Aquarana > Aquarana catesbeiana. The sequence continues at coordinate 194,821,951 of NC_133335.1, forward strand.
GCTCGGTGTGCCAGCATTGTTATATGGAACTGGAAAAAGTGTCTTCAGCACTGTGTAAGCTCCAAATCATGACTTTACACAAGTCAGAGAAATGGATAGTCTTTGTTTCTCCCTATGAAATGCATACATAACCTCTGTAGGGATAGGAAAATAATAATTGGCAGTCAGTTTTTCATGGTGTCTCCACTATGTGAAAAAAAGTTAGTGTAACAAAGATTATGTGAGAAATTCTAATAGGTAATAGGTTGAATCTGGTTCCATTCACCATCTGTTGTTCCACTGGAAGTCTGCGGTGTGTTTTGAGGGAAGCCATGCAATAAGAATCATAAAAATGTGAGTACAGACAGGCTGTTAATGCAGGATCACACCTCGCATGTTAATGACATAGAACGAAAACAATGATCGTATAAATAAATTTCAGAGAGTAGGATGTATAATGATCATAATGTGGGTTGGCACAGGTGACGTAGGCCATTCTTCTTAAAGTGTAGCTCCACCCAAAAGGGGAAGCTCCGCTTGTTCTTCCTGTCTTCCTGTTTCCCTTCGTGAAGATACCGCTAGGGGTGCCAACACTGTGGGATCCCTGGACAGGTAAATGTCCTTGTATTAAAAGTCAGCAGCTACAGTATTTGTAGCTGCTGACTTTCTTTTTTTTTTTTTTTTTTTTTTTTTTTTTTTTTTTACAGGCTGGAACTCCGCTTTAATAAAATACCTAGGTGCTTGTCTGTCATGCTGATCCTGTGGTTTAAGTACTTTGTGTCCAACCTAAGATAACAATTGTAATTGTTCATGTTGATACTTGTAGCTTAGTAGAAATATTACATCCAGAGGAATAATGTGACAGCCAGACAACTAGCTGAGGGTAGACAGCAATGATAGTCTGCAAATTCCTCTGATGACAGGTTTGCTTTAAAGGCTAAATCTGGCTCTGACTGATGAGCCCTTTTGCACTAAAAGATGATGGTGAGGTTTGTGCTACTGGTTTCCTCAATGTGATGATTTAAATTGGTCATGTTGTTGCTGTGGTTTTTCTCTGAATGCCTTTCACGTGAATGCAGTGGGAGGACTGAGACTTTGGGGTTTTGATGGGAAAAGCTGAGAACACTGATGGGGATCTTGATACAAGAATGTCTGAGACACCTTAGGAAACATCTGTGATATCCACATTGCATATCCTTTCCTTTCTTCTGTTCTTAGTTGGTGCCAGTTATATTTATCCATTTTTTAAAATGTATTGTTTATTAAATATTTGTCCCCCCCCCCCCCCCCCTAACTTGTCCATTTCTATAAAAGTTCTAAAAATCTTTTGCTTATCGTACTTGTAGTGTGCTTCCGTTTGTCTCTTCTTAGAATCTGCCTTCTTGATTATATCCATTGGTGTTGCATTGCATTTGTAATACTTACTTTTTCTCCCACAGTCATATCGGCTAAGCTGAAAGACAGCAGAAAGAACTGGTTTGGTCCAAGTCCATATGTGGAGGTGTCAGTTGATGGTCAATCCAAGAAAACAGAAACCAGAAATAACACTCACAGCCCAAAATGGAAGCAGCATCTCACTGTGTAAGTGATAACCTATAGTTTGGGAGGACAGTGCACAGAGTGTAGACTGGTGGGTCAATGACCTTTTATTTAATGAGTGCAAATAGCAATACATGTTAACAAGTGTCAACAAAGCTTAAAGCTGGACTCATTTTTATTGCATGGTTACAGCTAGCACCAATGCAATATGCATATTTCATACCCGAGCGATCACTGTCAAAGCTGCACTGTAGTGGTCATCACTACAATGATAATAGTGATATTCTGGACCCTTTGGACAGGATGAAAAGTCAAGAAGGTGATGTCCCCATCTACACTTCGTCCAATCAGTGATCGCCTTGTATTCATTGAAAAAAATACAAGGTGTTCTGTAAATAGTAGCAGTACTGAGCGAACGCCACTCTGTGTTTTTACTATGCAGAAGGGAATGCCCTAGGCACAGGACCTGGTTGTTCAGTTCTGCAGCACCCACAGCAATCACTCAAGTATGAGATATGCATACTTATTGGTCCACACTGCAAGTATGCAATAAAAATAAAATAAAAATTTTAAAAATATACCTAGAGTTCAGTTTTTTAAAATCTTCTTTAGCCCATTTGCTTTATAGAGACTCAGACATAAGGATGAATGTATCTTAATGACCATGTCTCTCTTAAAATGCTAAACACTATACGTGAAGGAATAGAATCTGCACTGTACTGCAGAGTTGGAAGCCCCGGTAGAATCTTGAGCACCAAGTATTGTTTGTTAGGTGCCTGTGTCTCTACTGATAACTGGGGTTCCACCTGTAGGCTTCTATTATCATTTAGTTGTGGTAAAATGCTCTTCCTGAATTCAGGGCATATTTACTATAGAGGTGATAGAAAATGAGACAGTTTATGTAAAGGCTCAGTGCCTTTAACTTGACTTGGTTCTGGAAGTTGCATGCTGATTAAAGTGGTTCTAAAGGCAGAAGTTTTTTTTTTCTATGCATTAAGATAAAAACTTCTGTGTGCAGCAGCCCCCCTAATACTTACCTGAGCCCTATATCCATCCAGCGATCTTGCACGAGAGACACGGCTGTCCAGGACTCTCCCTCCTGATTGGCTAAGAGACACAGCAGGTGCCATTGGCTCCCTCTGCTTTCAGTGAGCCAACGAGGAGAGAGAGGGGGCGGGGCGAAGCGGAATGGACACACAGAGCAGCGGCTTGACTTACATGCCCTCATAGCAAGGCGCCTCCTGTGGGGGCAGGAGGGAGGGGCCAGGAGCCCCGGTGGGGGGACCCGAGAAGAGGAGGATCTGGGCTGTTCTGTGCAAAACCACTGCACAGAGCAGGTAAGTATAACATGTTTGTTAAACAAACAAAAAAAAAAGACTTTAGTATAACTTTAAAGGCAAAACTTTTTTTTTTTTTTTTTTTTTTTTAGATCTGAATAGAATGATGGGGGTTAAAAATAAATAAGATTTTTATTGCTATTGTCCCTTTGAGGGATCTTTCACACAGCAGTTGAATTCTACAGCAGCCTTTAGGCACGTTAACACATCTATAGCGTTAATAAGCATTTTGGTTGTGCTGCACAGGCTATGATGTTGCGTCAGTCAGTACTTCGCAAACACCTTATGAGATTTTTTTTATTTTTTTTTATTTATACAAGGCTAAAATAGGGAATGATCAATTTTGAAGCTTTACAACCGCACCTTAAATGCACTGTTAATGCCATAGGTGTGTTTATAATGCATTTACAGCGTGCTTGTGATGCGTTTCAATAGAAGTAAACGGTAGTTGTGAAGCTTTAATGCCTGTGGAACTTTGCAGACATTGTTAGCATTGCCTTGCGTTGAGGAAAAACTAAGATTGCAGTGTGAACACCTCCATCCGCTCCCTATTTAAACAATTTTGAGTGGCATTGATGAGCGGTCAGGAAGCCGTAAAAACTTCACTCAACCGCCTAGTTTCCGCACCTGTGTGAAAGCGCCCTTAGGGCTCTTACAGACAGGCATTCACTTATAGCGTTAATGAGCGTTTTGGATGTGTTTTACAGGCATTCATGTTGTGTCAGGCAACACTTCTCAAATGACCTGTGAGATGTGTTTTTTTTTTTTGTTGTACAAGGCTAAAATGGAAAATTATTACTTTTAACACTTTGCAGCCACACCTCAAATGTAAACGCCATAGGCGTGCTTGTGGTGCTTGTCAAAAGAAGTGAATGGAGGCAGTTTCAAAGCATTAATGCCTGCCAAACTCTGAAGGATGCATTATTTTTCCCTCAGTGCAACGCGGGCCAATGCTAATGCTACAGTGTGAACAACTCCATCTGCATCCTATTTTTATTTTTATGCGACCCAACCACCTAAATTCAACACCTGTGTAAAAGATCCCTTAGGCCCCTTTCTCTCTGGTACGACACTCGTGCAACTGTGGAATCCGTTTTTGCCCTGCGACTTTAAGTCCGACATGCATCTGACTTCAATGAACAGGGATCCGACTTTGATCCCTGACAATTCAAATTCAAAATAAAAAAACTCGCCATGGGTTCCCCCTCCAAGAGCATACCAGGTCCTTCGGTATGGGATTTTAGGCGAAACCCTAAGCCGAAAAAGCTGTATGGGGGACTCCCCAAAATCCATACCAGACCCTTATCGGAGCACACAGAAGGGGGACGGGATGAGTGAGCATGCCTGCAACAAGGGCCTCTTCCCAACAACCCTGGCCATTGGTTTCCGGCCCTCCACCCTATGTGAAATGAGTATCGGGTACATTGTACTCCCACCCATTCACCTAAAAAAAAAAGTGTCAAAAATAAAACACAGTACACAGGTTTTTAAAGTAATTTATTGGCAGCTCTGGCATCTCTCCTGACTTATTCTCCCCTCTCCGGCTCTTCTGCCTCTTCCGCTGATGTCTTCTGCCTCTGCCGGTTATTCTCCCCTCTCTGGGTCTTTTCCGCTGATGTCTTCTAGCCCTCTCTGGTTCTTCTCCCTCTGTCCGCTGTCTTCTGCCTCTGCCGGGTCTTTTCCTCTGTCTTCTCGCTCTGTTCTTCCGATGTTGACTCGGCACTCTTTCCCTCTCTAATGCTGGGTGCGCGGTGTGCCACTACTTATATTGGCATGGGGGGTCACTGGATGACATCATATGGAGGCCCGCCCCTTGTGACGTCACTGCCCGGGGCATGATGGGTGGTGACCTCATAAGGGGCGGGCCTCCGGTGACCCTGCCCATGCCAATATAAGTAGTGGCACACCACGCACCTAACATTAGAGCGGCAGAGAGCGTTGAGTCAACACTGGAGGAGGAACAGAGTGAGAAGAACCGGAGAGGGATAGACATCAGCGGAGAAGACCCGGACAGGTGAGAAGAACCCACAGAGACAGAAGACATTAGCGGAGGAGGCAGAAGAGCCGGAGAGGGAAGAAGTTCAAAGAGACACCAGAGCTGCCAATAAATTACTTTAAAAACCTGTGTACTGTGTTTTATTTTTGACAAATTTAAAAAAAATTTTTTTAGGTGAATGGGTAGGGCTACAATGTACCCAATACTCATTCACATAGGATGGGGGGTGGGATCTGGGGCCCCCCTTTTTAAAGGGGGCTTTCAGATTCCGATAAGCTCCCCGCCCGTAGACCCCGACAACCAACGGCCAGGGTTGTCGGGAAGAGGCCCTTCTCCTCATCAACATGGGGACAAGGTGCTTTGGGTGGGGGGCACAGGGCCACCTCTACCCCAAAGCACCCACCCCCCATGTTGAAGGTATGTGGCCTGGTATGTTTTGGGGGGGGGGGGGGCGCTTGCTTGTCCCCACTCCCTTTCCTGACCTGCGGGCTGTGTGCTCGGATAAGGGTCTAGTATGGATTTTGGGGGGACCCCCACGCAGTTTTTTCAGCGTGGGGTTTCCCTTTAAAATCCATACCAGACCAAAGGGCCTGGTATGCTCTTGGAGGGGGAACCCATGCTGTGTTTTTTTTTTTTTTTTGCCGTGGAGTTCCCCTTCAAGATCAGAGCACAAGTGGCATACCAAAGTCTGATCAGTTAAGACGGCTATCCGACTTTGATCCGACTTCAGTGATATTCAATGGGCTGAAGTAGGATCAAAGTAGTGCACGGACTGCTTTTGAAGTTGGCACAACTTGAAGTCGTACTAATATGAGTAGTTGTCATTGGAAATCATGGGGAACAACTTGTCGTGTGACTTTGCAGTCCCAAGTCGAACGACAAGTCATACAAGTGTGAAAGGGGCCTTAGGGAGAATCAATCTCTCTAATTGTCCTGATCACATATGTCACTGGAAATTCAATTTGAGGCTAAATCCAACAGGAAGTAAAAGTAAATTTCTGAGACATGAATGGCAAATAAACTAAATAAAATACTGTCAACAATTTTAACTTGCCACTGCGTTATCCCAATGAGAAAAAAATTTAATCGTGGGACTGTTATTTAAGAAAGAAAAATCGTATTAAACTCCCTGCAAATGAAGACCCTTAAAGTGTATCTAAAGTCAAAATGATTTTATTTTTTTATATAGTTTTAGATCTAGTGGTGACTGGTTAGAACCTCCTTCAGGTTTTGTATTGCTGTTTGCATCCTGTCGGAGAGATTGACCTGATGACCACTGTCATCGGGACTGACATTGATGGGGTGTCCGTAATTTATAATTGTCCCCAGAACAGGGATTGAGAGGAAATCTTCTAATGGAGACACTTGTTCTAGTGTTCACTATCTAAAGCTGGCAATACATTAGGTAAATTTTGATTCCTAATGAACTGCCCGAAATTCGCTATGTGGTTGGCCCAGTCGCCACCCCTCCTTGTCTGACTTTTAATTATAACATTGAAAATGAGATGCTGCCACTGTTCGAGTATTCTGTCAGAATACAGTATTCACAAAGGAAGATGCTCTGATGGTCTACTTGTTGAGCCGTGTATAAACTATATATGTGTTCTCTCAAAAACAGTGATACACTAAATAAATAATATGCATTAAAGTGTTACCTCAAACACATAAGCAATAAAACAAGACTAAAATGTGATCACATGTGAATTTGTTAACCGAAAAGTCCATGCATGTATCCAGCTATCAAAATGAATCCTTGAAGTCCATCAATGATCATCCATCCCTCATCTAAAATTCTCCAGCATGCAAAATAGTGTAACCATTGAGGTGTTATCTCAAACAAATTAATAAGAAGTGAAAACAATGTAACAATGTGAATGTATCAAAAAGAAAAGTCTATCCCTGTGGTCTAGCCCTTCAAGTGAATCAGTGAGATCCATCCATAATTAACCTGTGTACACCAGTGATCCCCCTCCACCTTTTTCAACACAGCCTCTTACCAGCAATAAAGACCCCAAATTATAGGTGATCTATAAGCGCTCGGGGGGTGTAAGGATCTTGCAGCATGTATTTCATCCACAACAGAAGTGCACATCAAGTCAGTGGGGGACTTCATCAAACACTTCCTCTCTAGCATTAAAGTGGATGTAAACCCAATGTCATCCTTTCTAAACTACTGCCATAGAGGTTATCTATAAGGATATACATGCCTCCTGCATGTATCTTTACCTGTCAAATGTCTCCCCTCTGTCTGTTATGAGAGCCGAAAAACTGCAGATTCTGTGGGTGGGTCTGTTGTCTGGAGCTCGGTGGGTGAAGTCGTGATGTCAGTAGACTCCCCGCCCACCTCTACACTCCCCTTGTCAATATGCATTTTCTCCTGTGTATTTCTTACACTGAACTTCTGCTATGATCTCTAACATCCAGTGAAAAGACAGGAAAGTAACCACATGACTTCAGCATGCCAAATCATGCTGAGGTGTGGAACAGCCAATCCTTGCAGAGCTGCTGAAGAAAGGAGTGGGGGTGGGAATTAAAAATTAATGCATGTCTTAGGCCTCTTTCACACAGACTGTCCGTTCAGGTCCACCTGTCAGTTTTTTAGGCGGACCTGAACGGACATTCCATGGAGGTCTATGGAGCGTCGGATGTCAGCGGTGACATGTCCGCTGACATCCGACCCGCTCCGATCCGAAAAAGTGTAACGGAGGAAAAACTTACTTTTCCATCCGTTATCGGATCAGTTGACGACAGACTCTACAGTCCGTCATCATCCGATCCCCCATAGGGGAGAGCGGCGCTCTGACAGGTCCGTCGCTGCACAGTGAGCAGCGACGGACCTGTCATCTGACTCCTCAGCGGGGATCGGCGGAGCGATCCCCGCTGAGCAAGCGGATGTTCACGGGGCGGATCATCACTGATCCGCCCCATGTGAAAGAGCCCTAAGGCTAGTGCACAAGATATGTAAATCATCTGTCACTCACAGCAAGGGGGGGATTTGACAAAGTTTTTCTCTGTTTGTCAAGATTTATCTCACTGAACAATAAGAGGATTGCTCAGAGCTGGATTAACTCTTTGTGGCAAGACTGGGCTCAAATGATAGGAAATCTTATACTCTACATTATGACATAAAAAAAAAAAAAAAAAAAAATCCGGGTTTACATCCACTTTAAATCCTACAAAGGAAAAAGAACAGCCTCCAAATCTCAAATAGTGCAGTACTGTATCATTTATTGGATAAAAACTGTGCATCTACTCGCATATATTCAGAAGCAGAGTGCTTATCACATCAAGTTACAAACACCGCCACTTGTACCGGCTCTAGCAGACAGGTGACGTCAGCTCAGGCTCCGCCCACAAAGGAAGGTGCGCCTGTCTGCGCTGTATAGAATGAATGGAGGAATCGTCTAGGTTTTTTTTTTTTTGTTCAGCCCACACTTAAGAGGGAATGTCCCCTAACTTTGGAGACATTTCCTTTCACTTTCTGTTATGTCAATTGGACAGGAAGTGAAGGGAAATCTCCTCTACAATACAAATGGCAAAAAAAAGATGATGGGTTAATTCTTCCCTGCTCTATCCAAATCCTAAAAAAAGTTTTGGCTTTACATACGTTTTAATACTTTCCTATTTAGCATTTAGGTAGTTCAAGAGCTACAGCCTCCAGCAGTAACTTGATGTTTGACACATTACTGGGTGTGTTCGTTACTTGGTCCACCAGCCTCTACTCATTACCTCCTTACTCTGTCTTATCTGACATAGAGGCCTGCAGAAGAAACCACAGTGTGCTATGGGAGATGCCGGCAACAAAAATTTCCAAAAATGTTTGATTTTAGGTTTCTGCTGCTGGAGGCGGCACCTCTTGAAGATGATGACGTAAAAGTGACTGGTAGAAAACTTTGTGCATTTAAACCTGTATTATCAACGTATCTGATATACGGTTTATAACTGCTACATTTGTAATACTGCATCATTCTCATCATAAACTGGTAACTACTATAGTTTAATTATGCCTTCTTTTCTTGCAGGATTGTTACCCCATTCAGTGTACTAAATTTTCGGGTGTGGAGTCACCAGACTCTAAAATCAGATGCTTTACTTGGTAGCGCATCCCTGAACCTGCATGAGACCCTGCTCGCAAATAACATGAAATGTGAGTATGGGACCCTACAGATCATGTACAAAATGTGTCTGGTAGAGCATCCAGTCCGATTTACCCTTTCCACATTTTATAGCTTGCCCTATAATGTTGGAAGTCAGACCCTAATAAGTGGCTGTGGGCAACATGGTCGGTCTTTTAGATGGGGTATTTATGAAATGTACATATTCAAATAAATTTAAAATATTTGTCCTTTTTTTCATTTCCTTAATAAAAAGGGAATTAATCTGAGCCAAGGGAGTTGTAATGGTCTCCCTAGACGACATACTACTGCCTATCGGCTACAATAGATTACAATGTTTTAACAACTGGGTTGTGTGTGGGGTGCATTTGAATGCTGTGCTACATGGTGGCTTGTCTGTTGGGCTAGTGCTTTTTATTAGGATGGTAGGCTTGTGTCATCTTTCGTGTATATAAGGCTGAAGTATGCCCACAAAAAGAGTGTATGAATGCCTGAGTAATGTTTAGATTTATTCAGCATTGATTGTGTAAACCCTGAGTCAGTCTAAGGGGCTATTTACACCATACCATGCATTACAACGCACAATGAAGCACTTTGCAATTCAATGTTATTGCACATTGATGCTCGCGTCTACGGTGTTCTGCGATGCATGTGCATTAACAGCTGCACAAGTTCTGTCCTGTGCTTCAAATAATCCTGCATGATTGGGTCATTCACAATGCAGGTCCTTACGGTCCAGAGCAGTGGTCCCCAAACTGCCTCCCTGGCAATGGAGTCCTATTATTTCCAGTAACAACAACAATGGGACACTATTCTTTCCACTAAGTGCAACAATAGGGAACATTTCCACCCACTGACACCAGTGGGAGAGCACTGTTCCTCCCACTGATGCCAACAATGAGGCACTATTCTTTCTACTAACATCATCACAGGGCGCTATTCTTTTTTCATGAATGGCAACATGGGGCATAATTCCTATCACACAAATGATGGGGCACTATTTTTCCCACTAACACTCGACAGTGGGGCACTATTCCTCTCACTGACACCAATGATGGGGCACTATTCCTTCCCCTACTGACCGCAAAAACGAGGTCATTTTTTACTCCCACTGACGACTGAGCATGAGGCATTGTTTCCTTGAGTGGATTGTTTTCAATGGTGCTAGGGCATTTTCTACCCTCGCATAATCTGCCCCCCCCCCCTAAAGTGTTAAGGACAATGAGCTATCCTTTTGTTTTAAAAAAGCTTGAAGATCCATGGACTAGACTGGAGATTGGTAAAACCAGCTTTGTTGGTGATCGCTTAGACCTTGTTTGGGAACCCAACTATAGGGCATTGATTAAACAGCAATTTGAGGTTGCATTTTACATTCTTCCATTTTCTGAGAAGATAAAAATCTGAATTTACATTGTGGAGGAGAAAAATCTATAGATAAGAGAACATCTAGGAATGCACCTTTTATATGTAGTAGACTTATGTAACAAATGTCTATACTGTGCCACAGATTCCCCAATAAATGTTAATCCCTATAGTGGCAACCCTTGCTGCTCCTCCAACTTCCCTGTGTAATTTACACAGTGCAAATGAACGATAAACAACCAAAGGTTAGCGCTAGGTGCTAGCTAGTGTGAACCCTTGACATGGTATTATGTACACATTTTAAGTGACACCTTCAAAATATCAGAAACTCCCTATAAATCACCCCTATGAAAATGTACAATAATCAAAAGTGAGACTGATAAATAGATTTCTTCGTATCACCGTAAGCACTTCCCAATGACACTGTGGGTGGCTAGACGCATTGAGGCGGGGACATGGTATGTCTAAAGTCACGTCTGGTTAATGAGGTCTGGGCAGTGGAACGCACATTGAATCGCCATCTTGTTGGTGGGGTGAATGGTGATACGGAGAGAGATGGCACACTGCTGGATCCTGCTAGTGCTGGCTTGGGCACAATTATGTGTGAGCGGAAAAATTTATACTTTCTGTTGGTATGAAACTTAATAAATGGGTTGCACTATGATCCTGCTACTTTGTGGTTTACTCCTACTTCTGAGGATCTGTGGAGGGAGATACTAAAAAATTGGTCTCATCACTACCTATGTTTAAGACTCCTAACAAGCGTTCCAAGACCCACTTCACCCATGGTCTAGGGATCTGGTGAGTTCTAACTTGATAGGGGGTCGTGGTGTGCGCACACAGAGGAGCACTGAGTGGAGACAGTCAGTCTCATTTGCATGGAGTGTGTAGAGCACGTTGGAAGGAAGTTTTACACATGGACTTTGGCACTATTGATGGACTGAAATAAAGTTTATGCACTTTATCTGTTTTTATTTATCAGTCTCACTTTTGCTTATACTGATTATTGTACACTTCCATAGGGGTGATTTATATGGAGTTTCTGATGTAGTAGACCTGAATCTTCATGCATAGTGTTTTTCCTTTTTTTTTTTTTTTTTTATTACATACTATTTATCTGACTCATGGAGGAAAACGTTTCATGTACAGCGCTGGTTATGAAACATGACAAGCTTGGTTTGTCTATTCATAGTTATGGCTTGTCCCTTAAGATAACATCATTCTAATTTCCCAGTAGTCAGCACTTTCCTTGGTCATGTGACTGGATGTCACACCACTGGAAGATAAGCTACTGAAGAGTAAACTACAGCTGCAGGATTTACATCATTCTGTCTACAAATTATCATCATCAGTAGGTTTAAAAAAAACAAAATCTGTTTATAAAATCATTAACTGTGCCACTGAATGCAACAGAACTGCATAAATGTGAACAAGGTCTTATGCACACTGGATGTTTTTCTACCTTTTAAGCCTAGTACACAACACTGGTTTGAAGGGAAAAAAAAAATGCTTTGGAAGCTGCTGTACTAACAATCCGATGATAGTACACCGTTACCCCCCCCCCCACACACACACACACACACACACACACACACACACACTGTTCTATTGTGTTCTGACAGGGGAACACCCCCTTCCCACCATTGTCTGAGAGCGCTGATCGGGAGGCGGTCGGCTGCTGCTTTTCCAGCATGCTCAGTTCAGCCGGCTTCTGTTGGACTGGCTGCCATACACACTGCTGGATGTCGTCCGACATTTGGTCCGTGTGTACTAGGCTTTAGACTCTTTTCCTTATGACAGCAGAGTTTTGGCAGAAAAAATACTCGACACTTGTAAACTCTTGTAACACGTTTTAGGTGCATCAAGCGCTTGAGCACTAATTTATTTCATCAGCCATAATAACGATTTATTTTGTGGCTGTTCAAATAAATGAATGTGCAAGTGCTAAATGCCCCTAGTGCTTAGGCACGTCAAGCATTTTTTTCTGCCAAAACCCTGCTGCTTCTGGACGTGCGCTGGCAGTATGTTTTTTTTTTTTTTTTTTTTAATTTTATTTTTTTCTGCCTCTAAACGCCTATGTGTGCATGGACACATAGGCTAACATGCAGGACATTTAGAGGCAGGGAAAAAAACGCCAAATGCCCGTAGGAGCAGCAGAAAAAACATCCTGTGTGCATGAGGCATTAATATTAGCCTCTAGTAATCCCCTGTACAGCTGTAGGCCAATCGGGTGTGTCGCATGTGTGTGCTGACAAGGTATATATACTAAGAAGAGAGAGCTGAGCAGAGGGATGCTCCTGTTGCTTTGTCCAGTCAGACTGGGGGCATATAGGTGACCTAGCTGCCTTGCTTCAGTGGCCACAATTCTTTTCTTCTGCTTGTCTGCACATTTGTTTTTTTATACAGCTATCCATGTTCATAGAATCCATGTACTGATTTGCCCCTGGAAGATTGTTGGTTGTAGATTAAAAAAAAGTTTCCTTTTTTTTTGTTCTCAGTGGAAGAAGTAATTGTGAGTTTACAGCTACAAGGTGATCGGGAAACAGTCGGTGACTTATCAGTATGTCTTAATGGACTGCAGGTTGATCCAGAGATCTTAACAAATGGTGATGTCACTTGTGTATTAGGTAAGAGTTGTATTGTATCTATAATCACAGCGGCTTGTATGGGGTTGGAGGTCAAAATCTAAATAAGCCTAATCCTGCTCCCACCCCCATTCTAAGCCTATTCTATCTACCCTATAAAAGGAAAGCTGCCTATACTTGCCTAAACAGAAAGGGCTACACAAGGATCAAATTGAATTTGTATGGCCAGCTTTACTTAGTGAGTTTTACAGTATTCATGACAGTCAGGTAAATGGCTATTCAGGAGGTCAGCATTTGCAGCTCCCTTATTTTTTGTATTATTTTTTTTTGTGACAAAAGCAATATTTTTGGCTATTCAGTGATGCTTGCCATCACTTCCCCAGTGATCCATGAAGCTCTGGCAGCCAAAGGAAATACCTGGTATTTCTGAGTATGAAGGTGTATGTGGCTCACTCCATGTAATTATACTGGTGCTTGGTTTTGGCTGAGCAATGTCGCATGTGGTGGAGCAGTCCATAGTAATGTGCAAGCTTCAAATGCAGATACTTTGGACAGGGATGTCTGTCTTCATTCACAGTGGCTGAACAGAGAGGTGAGGAAGCAAAGGAAAGTTGGGTGTGTGCAGCTGGGGGGGAGTGACATTGAAGTGAACTTGCCATGTTGTCCTGCATGGGTAAAGCACATGGTTACTTTAACTCTTTCTGAGTCATGTGTATGCAGATCAAGAGAACACTAGCATTACAGGACAGACACATGGTAAGCGTTGTATGTAAATTTCAAGAAGAATGATTTAGAATAAACACGTTTTTTGTCCTTTTTTCTTAGTGGTGCATAACCACCATAGTCCATGCACAATCCTCATACCAGTTTAATGCCCACTATTTGAGTCTGTACATAGCAACCCTCTTACAGGAATCACCAGGCGAAATCCAAAACTATCAGAATCGGCAAAGAATCGGCCAGCATTTAGATGCCTTTAAAATATGCCATTTAGTCATTGGAAAGGTTCTATTTTTTGAGTTTGTATTTTAGGTATCTATACACCTTCAACCGATTTTAACATTTTGTGTTTTTGTACTTGGTTCCACAGATAATGCCAGAACTCAGACTGACTCAACTTCTATCAGGCAAGCTTTTTTAGTCTATCTTTGACATGTTGGGTGTTTGCTTGACTGGAAAGTTTTAGGCCTATTTTTGATCAGTTAGGCTCCATTCACACCTGGGCATTTTGGGAATGCAGTAGAATCGCTGTGATTTTGCCCGCAATCCCAAAACGCACCGCATTGGCAAAATCCAGCTTTAGGTGCCATTATTTTTTTGCAAGCTAAAACATAGTGTGGCTTTGCCTCAATTTTTAGACAATTTATCGCATGGAAATCACGGCAAATGGCATGAAGCTTTTTTGCCCAAAAGAAAATCCTGCTGTTCTTTGGGCGACCAGCTTCACGCAATGCGTTTTTGCTTCGATTGCCACGCAATAAATCTCATGATAATCGTGGCAAAACTGCGCCTCGTTTTTGATGCCATTGAAAATAATGGCACCTAAGCTTGCGTTTTGAGATCACGGGCAGTATTGGTGATTCTGTTGCAATCCCAAAACGCCCAGGTGTGAATGGTGCCTGCATGATCACATGACATAATTCCATTCCTGACTTTTCTACATCTTTCTTTTGCAGATTAACCGTTTATAGTGTGGGTTTTAAATGAACATCCACAAAATTCAGTTATGTTACTTTAGCAATATTTAAAATATTTTCTTACAGGTCATCTCAAAAGGTCGCAAAAGGAATATTTTTGTATACCCTTTGTTAATTCACTTGCTGTAGAGGAATTTTCTGTTCTGTCCAATTTCCCCACCTATTGCATATTAATGGAAGGGTCTTTCCTTCATAGTGTAGAATACGCATTAGGGATACCTTCCGTATGGCTTGTGGGAGAAGGCACAGTCATACCCAATGTGGAGGAATATCACCATTAAGCTCTCCAAGAGATCTTATAGAATACATCTATAAATGTTGTGCTACCTAGAAGTTTTCATAATCTCTTTCATTTTCAGTATGGATACTGCCGATGGCACAACTCCTAGTGATAACATGTCAACCAATGGCACCAATTCACCATCTCTGTCCAATGGAGGCTTCAAACCTAGCAGACCCCCAAGACCATCACGGCCCCCTCCACCAACCCCTCAGAGGACATCCATTTCAGGTATGACAGTTATGGCTGGTCTTGGCTTTGTATGCAGGGCACTATCATTCAGGGGCCAACACAGCTTGAATGCTATCTTTTACCAAGTAAACTTTATGCTGGTAATATTGTTTTCTGACAGGAAAGCTGGTCATACACTATACAGTCTGATTGTTCAACCTTCTTTAGTTCTACTAATAACTATGTGGTGCAAGGGTCTGCCTGATTGAATATAGCTCAAATGCATTGTTTGTCCGCACCCACCGATCGGCCATAACCTTATGACCACTGACTAGTAAAGTGAATAGCATTGATTATCTTGTTACCATGACATCTGAATGTCAGTGGGATATATTAGGCAGTAAGAGAACATGTTGTTTGTGTTAAAAGGAGAAAAAATGGGAAAGCGTAAGGATTTGAACAACTTTGAGAAGGGCCAAATTGTAATGGGTAGACTGGCTAAGAGCATCTCCAAAACTATAGCTCTTGTGGGATGTTTCCAGTTATCGGGAACTACCAAAAGAGGTCCAGGGAAGGAAAACCGATAAGTTTACTACAAGGGTCATGGGTGGCTAAGGCTCATTGATATATGTGGGGAGCAAAGGCTGGCCCATGTAGTCTGCTCTAATAGTAGAGCTACTTAGTAAAAAAGTTCATGTTAGTTTCCATAGAAGGTGTCAGAACATTGCAGTTTGTTGTGTATAGGGGTTGCAAAGCCAGACAGATCAGGGTGTCCCTGCTGACCCGTGTCCAAAGCAGCTACAATGGGTATGTGAGCATCATAACTGGACCATGGAGCAATGGAAGAAGGAAGCCTGATCTGATGAATACAAGAATGGTTTGAGGAACACAACAAGTGTGAGTTGTTGATTTGGCCTCCAATGTCTCCAGATCTCAATCCAGTTGAGCATCTGTGGGATGTTCTGGACAAAAAGGTCCGATCTATGGAGGCCCCACCTCGCAGCTTACAGGACTTAAAGGATCTGCTACTGACAGAATATCAGATCCCTTTTCCATACGTAATAGGTCGCGCCAGGGTTGCCCACTTTCACCCATCTTTATTCTTACGGTAGTACCCTTTTTAAGAACTGTCCGTGACAATCCAAATATCAGGGGTATCCCAACGAAAGGTGAGGAACATAAGCTTCCCGCTTACGCTGATGATTTTATTTATTTATTTCTTATAACTTCTCCAGTTATCTCCCTCCCATCCCTGCTGATGGAGTTACGCACACATAGTGCACTGTCTAATTTTAAGGTGAATTCTAGTAAATCAGAGGCGATGGGGGTGGAGATGAATGTGCCCCTGTAACATCAGATATGTACTCAATTCGAATTTAGATGGACAGACTCCCATATATGTTATCTAGGGACCAAAATACAGAATAAACTAAATGGGATATTCAAACTTAACTTTGCCCCGATGGCAAGACAGTTTAAACTTGATTTCCAGCGTTGGGACAGGGAAGATTTTACATGGTTCGATAGGACAAATATCATAAAGATGAATGTGATGCCAAAGCTTTTGTATTTACTGCAGACCTTACCTATTAAGATCACCCCAGGTTTTCTATGTTTTCTGAAAGATCTCTGATTGAGATTTCTGAGGTTTATCTTGGCCGGGAAACCAGCAAGGGTGCGCAGGGCTATCCTGACGCTTCCTAAGGAAAAAGGAGGGATTGGATTCCCCGACCCTCTTAAATATCAGGAAGCCTCGCATCTGGCAGGGGTAGTGGTCTGGTGTGTGCTTCAAAAGAAGAAACCATGGGTCCATATGTTTTGATTTACACTTGGAGGGCCTTGTATGGTTTCCAGAGGCAGACATCCCACAGGCCGTGAGGAGACACCCAACGGTGGGTGCCACCTTACAATCTACTAAAAAGATCTTTTGTCGTTACACCTGAGCCCTACGATTCCAATTTTGGGCACTCTGGGCTTTTAGCCGGGTTTAACAGATCCATGCTTTAGTACTTTGCGGCGGTGGGGTAAAAGTAGGCTCACACATTTTTCAATAGACAATCGCCTGATGACAAGCAGGGAGATCGACCGTGATTTTGCACTAGATCTAGTTTTCCTTCGGCAGACACAGCTCAGTGCTTTTCTTCGCTCGATGTCAACTACATATACTGCAGTACGGACACCTTCTGTTTGAGCAGAATATGCTTAACGGGGGAAACCACTGAGACATTCACTTTCATATCTCTATGCCTCATTGATTGGAAGCCCCACAAGAACTTGCCTTCCTACAAGCATGGGAAAGAGATCTGGGGGTTACATTCTCTCAGGTTCAGAAGGATAGGATTTTACTGTTTGCTCACAAGGCTTCCTTGGCTAATAGGTAGGTGGAAGGGAGGAGGATATAAAATCCTTACCAGATGGTACAGAACACCGGCGGTATTACATTGGATATTTACGCAGGTATCAAATGTGTGCTAGCGGTGTCAGTTGGAGGGCACTATGTTTCATATATTTTGGGAATGCTCGGGTCTCAAAGAGTTCTGGATGATGGTCTCTGAAATGGTTAAAACAATCACTGGTGTGTCTCTTGGAGAAAAACCGGCAGCTTTCTTACTACATGATATCCCTCTATCTATTAAAAAAAATATAAAAATTCACTGTTAAAACATCTGCTCACCGCAGCAAAGGCGTGTATCCTGGGGTTGTGGAAAAGTAATAGCCCCCAACTAGATCACACTGGTTTGCCAGAATTACAGAATTCCAACAAATGGAAAATCTTACTATGATGTTGAAAGAGCAAGATGAGAAATATCGAAAGATATGGGCCCCTTATCTTGCTAACCTCTCAGTAGTAAGTGATCCACGAAATAGCTCTGTGATGAAGGTACCAAACGGAGAATTGAGGGAGGTATGGGTGATTGCGATGTCGGTTTGGGGGGGAGAAAGAAAAGGGAAAAAGAAAAAAGGGAAAATAATTTTTTATTTTATTTTTTTCCCTCCTGGTTTTGTTTGTACTTCCTTTTTGGTTTTGTTATCTCTTGATGTTAACCTGGGATCCCCACGGTAAAAGAAAAAGCGAAATCGTGTTGTTTTCTATTGACTACAAAGAAAGTTTGATGAATTAATATGTGCTTAAGATAATGTAGCCTGGCAATATCTGTAATAGTAAATTGTACTGGCTAGGAGATGGGCAGGCATTATCATAGAAGGGATGCTATAATGGTGAGATGCTTGTTTCTGTAAATTGTAACACGATTTCTGTGATAATGAAAGAATTTGTAAAAAAAATACAAAGTTAATGACACCCCCAGATCGGTTTGCATATCGCAGTGGGAACTGTCGATCCGATTCTGGTGCGGACCAAAAAAAGGGTCCTGCACGACATTGGTCCAAATACGATGCGAATTCGGTCATACAATCTGGCTAAAATCATATCGCATGTGATCTGCACAGCAGTGTGTTGCGAATCACATGCAATATCTGATATCTCAGCAGTGTGAACCCAGCCTCTGTCAGCATTCCAGCTCATCCAAATAAGGTTGATCTCAGGAACCTGAGCAGGCCACTTTAGTTCTTCCACACCAGACTAATCAAGGGCTTGGGAGCATTCATTCTGGAACCTAAAAATGCCATTCCCTTGCCGCAAAATTACAGTATCTGCTGACCTTTGTTGAAAATGTATTTTTTCTGCTGTACACTACCCTTCGCTGGAATTGCCTAAACGCAATCATTTAGAGGGGCAGGGAATTCACATACATTTGGCCATATACCGCCCTGGCCAAAATTTTTGAGACTGACACTAATATTTTCACAAAGTCTGCTGCCTTCGTTTTTATGATGGCAATTTTCGTATATTCCAGAATGTTTTGAAAAGTGATCGGGTCAATTGCAATTAATTGCAAAGTCCCTCTTTGCCAAGAAAATTAACTTATTCCCAAAAACACTTTTTTTTCTCTCCCTTTTTATTTTCTTCTCGATTTTCTCTTTTATTTGGCGCAACCCTCTGGGTCTTTCTCAGATTTTTTTTTTTTTTATATACTATTGGTGTCTAGCGTGTAAAATGTCACACGGGGTGCAGAGACTCCCTAGTACCTGGTATTCCGGGTCACTATTTCATATGCATATATGCCACTTATGCATACAATGGCTTTCTGCTGTGCTGACCTTTTTCTATGCACAGGTGTCATTTTAGATATGCCTATGCTGAGGTTTCTGTACTAACCGTGTGTAACCTTAAAATAAAGTATTGTAAAAAAAATAAAAACATTTCAACTACATTTCAGTCCTGCCGCAAAAGGACCAGCTGACATCCTATCAGTGATTCTCTCGTTGACACAGGTTTCAGTGTTGACGAGGACAAGGCTGGAAATCGCTCTGTAATGCTGATTGAGTTAGAATAACAGACTTGAAGCTGTAAAAGGAGGGTGATGCTTGAAATCATTGTTCTTCCTCTGTTAACCATGGTTACCCGCAAGGCAACAGTCATCATTACTTTTCACAGGCAAGGATATTGCTGCTACTAAGATTGCATCTAAAGAAGCCATTTATCAGATCATCAAGAACTTCAAGGAGAGAGGTTCAGTTGTTGTGAAAAAGGCTTCAGGGTGCCCAAGAAAGTCCAGCAAGCACTAGGACCGTCTCCTACAGTTGATTCAGCTGTGGGATCGGGGCACCACCAGTGCAGAGCTTGCTCAGGAATGGCAGCAGGCAGGTGTGAGTGCATTTGCAAGCACAGTGAGAAGAAGACTTTTGGAGGATGGCCTGGTGTCAAAAAGGGCAGCAAAGAAGCCACTACTCTCCAGGAAAAACTTCAGGGACAGACTGATGTTCTGCAAAAGGTACAGGGATCGGACTGCTGAGGACTGGGGTCTTTCCCAGCATGATGGAGCACCTTGCCATAAGGCAAAAGTGATAACTAAGTGGTTTGGGGAACAAAACATCAAAATTTTGGGTCCATGGCAGAAAACTCCCCAGACCTTAATCCCACTGGTCAATCCTCAAGAGGTGGGTGAACAAAAAACCCCCACAAATTATGACAAATTCCAAGCCTTGATCATGCAAGAATGGGCTGCCATCAGTCAGGATGTGGCCCAGAAGTTGATTGACAGCATGCAAGAGTGAATTGAAGAGGTCTTGCAAAAGAAGGTTCAACACTGCAAATATTGACTCTTTGTCTGTACCTCTCCTTTAAGTTTATGCAAAGCTCGTTTGGCTCTACTTTTATGGATCGCAGGAGTGCAGTTTTGTTATGATCTCCTGTGACCCCCCTCCACAGCCCAGCACTCCAGTGAGCGTGGGGGGGCAGAGCAGAGACTGACAGTCCCCAGCTCTCTGCTCAGGGAGCCCCGAGAACCAAGTGATCAAGAGTGTTTGCTTGGTTCTCAGTGTTAGAGCCGGCAGAGGACAAATGCAGCATCAGACTGATGCTGCATCCACCTAGGTAAATATGATTAAGGAAAAAAAGACTCCATACTTCACTTTTAATGTAACTGTCAATAAAAGCCTTTGACACTTGTGAAATGTTTGTAATTACAGTTCAGTATACCCTAGTAATGCCTGACAATAAGATCTATAAAAACTCAAAAGCAGAACACTGAGGTATTTGGGTGACATCTTTGTTTAAAAATGGAAATCCATGTTCTTAGTGCTGTACCTTGGTCTTTCTATACTCTTTTACGCTAGGTCTTTCTGTTTTGCGTGACAGTTTCTCTGTTACTATGTTAATAAAAAAAACCTTTTGTCTTAAAATGAAATCTGATTTTAAAAAAGAGAATACATTCTAAATGATTCTACCGCAAGAATTTTATTGACAGTTTTATTAATGCGCACAAATATCTACGTAGGCTGGCATAAATATGATGATAGTTTCAAGATGTATTGCAATGTTTCGCTGTCGCAGTTTCTAAAAGTGATCTCAAATGTGGGTGACTACATTATTGGTGTTAATGCAAAAGGAACAAGAGTGAAAGCATTGAAACATTTAAAACACCTCAAATGCCCAAACACACCCTTGAAAGTGTTTGTTTTTGTTATTCTAGCGTCTCCCAATGGCGTCTTTCTAAACAACTCAGATGCTTCAGTGAACGTAGCTGGCAGCAGTGTGGCCCCTGAAACAAACCCATCGTCTACTGCAGTACCCGTGTCCAGACAGATAGCTCCAGTCAACATGGATAACCAGAGATTTCCACCCGTCACCCAAGGGGCGCTACCTCCTGGGTATGGGGATAATTGCATGTTTGCATTATTGTAGGCTGTATAAGCTATTAGACATTTTGTTTTATCTCTCCTTTTCTGTTTCAAAAGAAATATTAAAGTCCAACTTTTTTTTTTCCAAAAAGTGAAAAAAAGTTAGAATTTCTGTCAGGCTTCCTTACTGCACAACAGTCTCATAATCACCAATGTCAATGTATGTGCTTGGCTAACGGTGGCTAGTCAGTGTTCAATGCGAGAAAGCCAGCACATCATGTGAATGAAGCAATTTTCCTGACAATCCATAAGAGACCTGACCAAAGTTTTTGAGACATGGTGGTCCCCTTTATCAGGGTAATCTGTGTGTCTGAAATGTTGGTCTGGTCCTATGTAGAACCAAAAGTGGACTTATACTTACCTTCACTCCAGCTCTGAGCTGTCCCAGAACTCCCCGCTAACCACTGTCCTCTTCAGCTGGGTGTCTTCTAGGTACTGATCTCAAGCCATTTCAATTGGCCAGGCCGTGGTGATGTCACACCTGCATGCGCAGGTATTCAGTAAGCTCAGCATTGTGCACTGACCTGTGCCTCATTGAAGCTGACTAAGCACAGGTTTCCACAAGAAAGTCGGCTGAGGAACACACACCTGGCTTCTATATTAGCAAGGATTGTCTTAAAATGCTGCTGCTGATGTAAACCTTACTTCAGTGGCAGCAAAAGGTTAGTCTAGATTAAAATGGCAAGTCTTGTCAATAAATGAGGTAGTATTTTTGTCTCTCTAATGGCCTGTGACTCCTAGCTTTCCTCTGTTCCAGCACAACAGCCTCTGCCAGTCACTTTGGCACCCAACACTTTTGGGAGTGTTGTGTGTTTGGAAGGAACCACAGCCTGTTGACGGACACATAGGCTTCTTACACTTATGGAAATGTCTAATTTCAGTGAGGCAGTAGCGCTAAAACGAAGGGGAGGTAAGAGGCACAGACTGCTGGAGAGTGCGTATAAAACTACTTATATTGCAAGGACCTCTCCATTTTGGAGAGGCCTCTATTATTTTCAGTTTTGGTTAAAGGGACCTTTCCAAAAAAGACAGATGAAACAAAGGCTAAAAGTGGTCAAACCTTTTGATTTGGGATGGAATTGGGGCTCGCAAATACGAGCAGTTTCATACACACCCTGAATAAAAAGGTAGTTTTTTCTTTTATAGAATGTGGCATAGTGAGCTGCATACTTTTTGGTGTTTGACTGTTTTATTTGTGTTTTCTACAGTTGGGAGCAGCGTGTAGATCAACACGGACGTGTTTATTTTGTGGACCATGTTGCAAAAAGAACCACATGGGATCCACCAGAGCCTCTTCCCGCTGGGTAAGTCTCTCCATATACTAATATATAAGTATTTTTTTCTCAAAGGGCAGATAAATGCCCTTTAATTGTTCTTTTTTTTGTACATTTTATTACCCATGCAATCCCATAGTCTGCTTATCAATATCATACTTTCATTCAGTTAATTTTTTATTTTATTTGTAATTGGTATACCATCATTAATAATACAATGGTGGCACAATTTCATTCAGCTATAGCAGTTGCCTCCAGATGCAAGCACATCTATCAGGCTTCTTTGCAATATGCCTCAGAACCTAAAATGCTAGGGCATCTGTATTAAATTAAGATTTACAGAGGTCCAGTCAGTAAAATTTTCTTCCAGCAGAGGCGCCTTTTTGTGTGTGCCAAACTGCATGTTGCTGCAGCACCATGCAGCTTGGTTCTGCATGATTTTGGAAAAAAAGGTCAAGGACTTCTTACTCCGTTTTTCTTGCGGGTAGTGCAGCCCATTAAAATGGGCTGACCTACCCACCATGTGTGCATCTAATGTACATGCACAGATCTGAACCCATTACTTGAGTGTCCTCAGGTCCCCCTTTACATCACCCACTCTACCCCTTTGACAGTAATGTTCTTGCACTTCTTGAAAGCAACCCCCCAACAGTACTGTCCTCTGCCCCTATTTACATTATCCCCCCACATTATTGTCCTCGGTGCCCCCAATCCCCCCGCACATTACTGTCCTTATTGCCCCCCACTTTACAGTCCTTAGCCTCCACTTTTTAATGTCCTCAGCTCCCCCCGTATTACAGTCCTCAGCTCCCCCACATCACAGCCCTCAGACCGCCACCTTAATGTCCTTAGTCCCCAACATCACAGTCCTGAAATGGATTGCTCCCATACCTCCCAAATTCGAGGACTGGCGAACTCAAGTAAATTCCTCTTTGCTTAAAAAAACAAAAAACAAATATTTAACCTTCGGGGAAGTCCGCTCAAGTTTGATAAATTATGGGAACCCTGGTTACAGGCTGCAGGCCTGGCCCCAATGGCCTTAGTATCACTAAGGCTCCTACAATGTTAAATACAGGTTGGGAGTGTTGGTGTATTGTTGGATCAAGGAGGTATGTGATAGGTAGTAAGGCATAAGGCTGTTTTCACACTGAAAGCACCGGCCGTTAGCAGTGCTTTTGCGGCCCTTTTCGGATGCTAGGTAGGCGCTTTTAACCCCAAAGAAGAGGTTAAAAACTCCCGTGTTGTGGCGCTTCCGAAGCGATGCCCATTCATTGCAATGGGCAGGGGCATTTTGGGAGCTCTGTATACATCGCTCCCGAACCACCCAAAGATGCTGCTTGCAGGACTTTTTCTAATGTCCCGCAAGCACACCGCCCGGGTGTGAAAGCACCCATTGCAGAGAATGGGAGGCAGTTTACAGGTGCTAGTTATAGCGCTAAAACGCCTGAAAACTGCCTCAGTGTGAAAGGGGTCTTATAGAAGTAATAGGCATTAGGTTGGCAACTGGTTTATGTTTCGTTCTTCCCTCTGCCCCTCCCCCCCCCCCCCCCCCACCCCATGTTTTTTTTGGGAGGAGGGGGGTTTCAGTGATGAACAATGTACTTCACACGTTATTATAGTTTTATCAGGGTTAAAGCACTTTCTGTCCAATGCCTTCTATGCTACACATACAGTGGGGACGGAAAGTATTCAAACCCCCATACATTTTTACTCTTTGTTATATTGCAGCCATTTGCTAAAATCATTTAAGTTAATTTCTTTTTCCTCATTAATGTACACACAGCACCCCAATTTGACAGAAAAACACAGAATTGTTGACATTTTGCAGATTTATTAAAAAAGAAAAACTGAAATCTCACATGGTCCTAAGTATTCAGACTCTTTGCTGTGACACTCATATATTTAACTCAGGTGCTGTCCATTTCTTCTGATAATCCTTGAGATGGTTCTACACCTTCATTTGAGTCCAGCTGTTTTTGATTATACTGATTGGACTTGATTAGGAAAACAACACACCTGTGCATGTCAGAGCAAATGAGAATCATGAGGTCAAAGGAACTGCCTGAAGAGCTCAGAGACAGAATTGTGGCAAGGCACAGATCTGGCCAAGGTTACAAAAAAAACTTCTGCTGCACTTAAGGTTCCTAAGAGCACAGTGACCTCCATAATCCTTAAATGGAAGACGTTTGGGACGACCAGAACCCTTTCTAGAGCTGGCCGTCCGGCCAAACTGAACTATCAGGGGAGAAGAGCCTTGGTGAGAGAGGTAAAGAAGAACCCAAAGATCAATGTGGCTGGGCTCCAGAGATGCAGTCGGAAGATGGGAGAAAGTTGTAGACAGTCAACCATCACTGCAGACCTCCACCAGTCGGGGCCTTATGGCAGAGTGGCACAACGGAAGCCCCTCGTCATTGCAAGACACATGAAAGCCCGCATGGAGTTTGCTAAAAAAAAACACCTGA
Organism: Aquarana catesbeiana; assembly: GCF_042186555.1. Classification (NCBI taxonomy): domain Eukaryota; kingdom Metazoa; phylum Chordata; class Amphibia; order Anura; family Ranidae; genus Aquarana; species Aquarana catesbeiana. The sequence continues at coordinate 194,846,991 of NC_133335.1, forward strand.
TGGACTCCAAGATGGTGAGAAATAAGATTCTTTGAGACCAAGATAGAACTTTTTGGCCTTAATTCTAAGCGGTATGTGTGGAGAAAACCAGCCACTGCTCATCACCTGTCCAATACAGTCCCAACAGTGAAGCATGGTGGTGGCAGCATCATGCTGTAGGGGTGTTTTTTCAGCTGCAGGGACAGGACGACTGGTTGCAATCGAGAGAAAGATGAATGCGGCCAAGTACAGGGATATCCTGAATGAAAACCTTCTCCAGAGTGCTCAGGACCTCAGACTGGGCCGAAGGTTTACCCTCCAACAAGACAATGACCCTAAGCACACAGCTAAATTAACGAAGGAGTGGCTTCATAACAACACCGTGGCTGTCCTTGAATGGCCCAGCCAGAGCCCTGACTTAAACCCAATTGAGCATCTCTGGAGAGACCTAAAAATGGCTGTCCACCAATGTTTAACATCCAACCTGACAGAAATGGAGAGGATCTGCAAGCAAGAATGGCAGAGGATCCCCAAATCCAGGTGTGAAAAACTTGTTGCATCTTTCCCAAAAAGACTCATGGCTGTATTAGATCAAAAGGGTGCTTCTACTATATACTGAGCAAAGGGTCTGAATACTTAAGGCCATGTGATATTTTAGTTTTTCTTTTTTAATAAATCTGCAAAAATGTCAACAATTCTGTGTTTTTCTGTCAATATGGGATGCTGTGTGTACATTAATGAGGAAAAAAATGAACTTAAATGATTTTAGCAAATGGCTGCAATATAACAAAGAGTGAAAAATTTAAGGGGGTCTGAATACTTTCTGTCCCCACTGTATCTACGTGGCTGCTTTAAGGCTTATTTCTACTGATAGTTTTGATGTGTATAATAGGCAAATGACCATTTATAGTCTTTGTTGTTTTTGGTTTGTTTGTATTGTATGAAAAACGATAAAACTTTCAATAAAAAGTTATTTGAAAAAAAAAAAAAAAAAAAAAAGAATTACTAGTTAAATAGCCAAGTAAGAAAAATATATGTTCTGTCTGATGCCCTTGACTTACATGTGCAACAAACTTTTATATCTAGGTGGGAGCGACGTGTAGACCACATGGGGCGGATCTACTATGTTGACCACATAACACGGACTACCACATGGCAGAGACCTACTATTGAATCTGTTCGCAACTACGAACAGTGGCAGCATCAACGAAACCAGCTGCAGGGAGCAATGCAACAGTTCAATCAGCGTTTCATTTATGGGGTAAGTATCATAGCTACAGTAACCATAGAGGGAACGTTGTTGCTTTGATATCATATTGTAATCTTCACTTCACTACCTACAAGAGTTCTTTTTCATTTTAGAATCAGGACCAATTACAAAACAAGGAGTATGACCCACTGGGGCCATTACCTGGCGCATGGGGTAAATATAGTTTTAGTTCTATCTATAAAGGTGCTCATTTATGGAAACACTCTTGGTTGCTTTTGATCACTTTGTGACTTGTCTTTGATTGTTCTAGAAAAGAGAACTGATGCCAATGGCAGGGTATATTTTGTCAATCACACAACGCGGACAACTCAGTGGGAGGACCCGAGGAATCAGGGGTAAGTCCATGAATCTGAACAGGAAATGCAGCCAAAGACCAATGGAGGCAGCGGCTTTGGGGGAAATTAAAGTACACATTTTAGGAGAGGATGCCAAAGGCAAGCTTTGCTGACCTTTCCTTTTTATAATATTTGTTGCCTGGCTGTCATGCTGATGCTCTGGCTTCAAAGCTGTTAGTAGTCACTTTCAGATAGACTTGTAGTTTTGAAGTTGTTTTGCAGCCTAACCAAGCAGCTGAAGAAGCTGGTTTGTAAAGCTTTGTGAATTGATCCTGTTGCATTCATGTGTATCTTAAGCCAAAACTTTTTTTTTTAAAGTGGTGTTCCGGCCGAAATTATACTTTTTAAATAAAAATACCCCTATAATACACAAGCTTAATGTATTCTAGTAAAGTTAGTCTGTAAACTAAGGTCTGTTTTGTTAGTTTATAGCAGTAGTTTGTTATTTTATAAACTTACAGCAGGCCGTGGCCATCTTAAGTGTGGGCATCTGAAGCCAGACTGCATTTCCTCCTGGATCTCATCCTTGCAGATCTCGCACATGCTCAGTGCAGCACAAGCAGTGTAATAGGTTTCAGGTTCCATAGCAACGGCAGTTTCAGAGGAAGTTGCCGCCCCTTCCCAGAAGGCATTGCAAACAGGAAATGATGCGATGGGCCGCGGCCAGGGAGGAGGAAGTGAAAAATGAATACAGCAAATATACAGTAGGTGCTGAGAAAATAAATTTAAAAATATCCAATTCTTTTACAGTGCACAGTTTAGTGAGGGATGCTGAAGAGTTGTAAAGAACGCCACTTTAAGTTTATGATGGTATAAAGAAGATTTAGAACCCCTGTTAAGTGTGTTTGCTTTAAACTGATTCAAAAAAATGCACCCATCTGCTTGAATCGAGCTACAAAAGTAGCTTCAAAACTTTTTTGAGCTTCAGGCATTTTCGAATGGAGATATGAACCACCACGATAAAGAATTATTTTTGTTTTTCTCCCTGAGCGTTTTGGAGCTTTGGACTTCAAGCTATGACATGCTTGGGTATGAATGGGGCCTCATTTTATCATTTGTTGGTCCTAGTGACCACTGTTGTTGGGATTAAAGTTAACCACCTACAGACCGGAAGATTTGGCTGCTTAATGACCAGTCCATTTTTTGCGATACGGTGCTGTCGCTTTAACTGACAATTGTGCAGTCGTGCAACGCTGTACCCAAACAAAATTGACGTCCTTTTTTCCCCCCACAAATAGAGCTTTCTTTTGGTGGTATTTGACAACCTCTGCAGTTTTTATTTTTTGCGCTATAAACAAAAGTGACAATTTTGTAGAAAAAAACAATTTTTTACTTTTTGCTATAATAAATATCCCCAAAATGTTTTTAAACAAATTTCTTCCTCAGTTTAGGCCAATATATGTTCTCCTACATATTTTTGGTTTAAAAAAATCGCAATAAGCGTATGTTGATTGATTTGCGCAAAAGTTATAGCGTCTACAAACTATGGGAAAGATTTATGGCTTTTTTTTTTCACTAGTAATGGCGATGATCTGCTATTTTTAGCGGTACTGCGACCTTGCAGCGGACAGATCGGACACTTTTGACACATTTTTGGGACCATTGACATTTATACACTGATCAGTGCTATAAAAATGCACTAATTACTGTGTAAATGTCACTGGCAGGGAAGGGGTTAACACTAGAGGGCGATCAAGGGGTTAACTGTGTTCCCTAGTTTCTAACTGTATGGGGATTGGGACTGGGGACTAATTGGGGGAGGAGACATATCGTTGTTCCTATTTAGTAGGAACAAACAATGTCTCCTCTCTCCTGACAATGTCTCCTCTCTCTCCTGTTTACACACACAAATCCCTGTTCCTGCTCTCGTGCACGCAATCGCGGGTGGCCGGCGGCGATTGGGTTCCTCCGCCATGCAGCGGGCCCCTCCTGACGGCGCCCGCTATCGCCCTTAAAGATACAGACATACCCATATGGCGATTCGCAATAACGAACCACTTTGCCAACATATATCGGCGTGAGCCAGTCAGCAAGTGGTTAAGGGAAGAGTTGTCACTAAAACCAGAATAGAATACCCTCCAATGGGTGAGCACTTGTTTCCTGGTGACTACTAAAAGGGTGCTTTGAAAAAAAAAAAAAAAAGTTCTTCCTCTTCATGTGGTGTCTCTGGCACAGGAAGATAAAGGAAATGGGACACATTGAAGGGGTTTTAAGAACCCCTTTATTAAAAACTAAATAAAATAAAAAGTTTTGGCTCCAGATATATATAGGCAGTATTGGCATGTAGGATACAAGCTTTTCTTGGGCTCTACACTTAAAGTATAACTTATAGGCAACACTTTTTTAATTTTCATTTTCGCCATCTATGTTTCATTGTAGAGATTTCCCTTCACTTCCTGTCCCATAGCTAAACAGGAAGTGGGAGAAAATCCCTGCAAATGAAGGTAATTCTTTGGGGACCCCCAGGTCACCAGAACTAGTGTCCCCATTGGAAGATTTCCCTTCTATTACTTTTCTGGGGACAACCCAAAATTTTTGATTTTTCTTTTACTTTCACTTTCAATGGTAATGGTAAACGGGACAAATGGAGATGGTGAAATAATTTGGCTGCAATTTTGGATATATATTTTTTTTTATTTTCTAGGTTATTGGTAATCATAGAAAATGCAATCTCCTGCAATTTATTTTCTAATGCCAGGATGTAGGTAATTTGCACACCCCCATGTATTTACTTTAAAATATAATACCTCAAAAAAAGTCTCCTGTATAAAATTTAGCGCAATTTTTTTTTTTTTTTTTTAAGAAAGTTGAAATGTGAAGATCAAAGTGAATGTATGCACTTTTATTTAGGAGACCTTTTAGTCCCCTTTCGACACACGCAGCTCTGCCCAAACCTCCATATGAACACAAAATTCTGTGACATCACATCTCTTCCAATGTAAACACAAAGCTGTGCTGGCAGACAAGGGCAATAAGAGAAGGGGGAAAAATATATTGTTTTATTAAACCTTTACACTGGTGTAGCATATGAGCATACTGATTTCTGTCTTTCAGGCAGCAGAATGAAAAGCCATTACCAGAGGGCTGGGAGATGAGATTTACAGTGGATGGTGTCCCCTATTTTGTCGACCACAACAGAAAAACCACCACCTACATTGATCCCAGGACTGGAAAGTCTGCCCTGTGAGTATGAGATGGAGAATTCTTACCAGGGCTAGGTAAAATGCCTCTAAACCCAAGAAGAAAAATATAAAATCATGCAGCATGCCAGCGCTTAGATGTGGTAGTTTCACTTGTTTTTTTTCTCAGGCTGGGGGGTAGAGCAATGCTGCTCCTGCATAGATACAGTACATGAGTAAGCATTGTCACCCTAGAACAGGATGGGTCATGCACTTTAATATTGAATTAATGTTTTTTGAATGCTACACCCTATATTCTTAGGCACAAAAATATGTTTAAGTATTCACATGCACATTTAAAGTTCCAGTCTCAATTATACCCTATAGTTATTATTAAATTGGAAATAAGTCAGTTCAATATTAATGTGTTTTTTTTTTTTTCCCCCATCCTCTCCTTCCCTTTTTTTATCTATGCAGGGATAACGGGCCACAGATTGCATATGTGCGAGATTTTAAGGCAAAGGTGCAATACTTTCGGTTTTGGTGTCAGGTAAGTACACATACCCACTGAAAATGAATCTATAGCTTCGATGATGTGTTCAAACACATACTTTTTAAAAATTATTTGGCTAACCTCATAAGTCAGTGGAAGTGCTGTATTTATTAGCTTTTTCCAGTTTAACATTATATGTTTTTTCCAATGCAAAGCAATACATTTTTTTGGCATAGAAAAAAGGAGATGTAAAAATACTTTAAAGCTGAACTCATTGGTGGCCCAGCAGGTTTAAAATGCTGACCCTGGTGTGGAGCCTGTAATGTTTTGCAAAGTTCTCACTACCTAACAGTGGAGAGAACTTTGATTGGAGAAGCGACTTTGACATTTTAATTGCATAATTGCAAATCTTAGAACTTTAGGCCTCATGTGGACTGAGCATTTAGCCTCCATGTATGGGACTCCGGCATTTAGGTGCTCTGCTGCCGCCAGCCTTTTAAACTATGAGAGGCTAAAAGCTGCTGCGGCTTGTCTGTGCCAGGAGTGGTAATAACGTTTAGGGCAGTATGCGCCCAGGGAGGAATGCTAAAGATGCAGACTGCTTTTAAAGTCCATAGAGTTTAAAGCGGAGATCCACCCAAAAATGGAACCTCTGCTTTAAGAGTAGGTGACCCCCTGACATGCCACAGAGAGGGGGAGACGAGCGGGGCTTCGTTTCCCCACATCGCTGGACCCTGGGACAGGTAAGTGTCCGATTTATTAAAAGTCAGCAGCTGCAGTATTTGTAGCTGCTGACTTTTAATTTTTTTTTTTTAAGCTGAACTCCACTTTAAAAAAGCTTTTAGCAGCAGGGCTGGATGCTGTCCTCTGCCAGCACCTAAACGTCAGTCTCGTGCACCAGGGCTAAACACCCAGTGTGCATGAGGGTTTTACAGATGTGTGTTTGTTTTGTTTTTAGTCAGCTGTTTGTTACCATATCATTGCTTTATGAATGGACCCCTTAGTGTCAGACACATTTTAAACATCAGACCCAATGTGATCTTTCAAGCTTAACCACTTCAATACCAGGCACTTCCGCCCCTTCCTGCCCTGGACAATTTTCAGCTTTCAGCGCTGTTGCAGTTTGACAATTTTTATAATTTTCTTCCCACAAATAGGGCTTTCTTTTGGTGGTATTTGATCATCACTGGGGTTTTTATTTTTTGCTAAACAAACTAAAAAAGACCGAAATTTTTGAAAAAAAAAAATAAAGTTTTTCTTTGTTTTCGGTTATAAAATTTTGTTTTCTCCTTCACTGATGGGCACTGATGGGGCGGCACTGATATTTAGAATTGATGGGCACTGATATGCGGCACTGATGGGCACCAATAGGCGGCACTGACAGGCGGCTGTGATGGTCACTGACAGGCACTGATATGGGCACCTACAGCTGATGGGCAACTTTTTGGCAGCTATGGTGGCACCTCTTATGGGGCTGTGCTGATTATCAGTGCAGACCCCCCTCTGACAGGCAGAGCTGCCGATTGGCTCTCCCTTTCAGCGCGAACCACTTCCCGGCCGTCAATCTGCTATAGGCCGGACGGAAAGTGATTAAAGTGATTGTAAAGGTTTGTTTATCTTTTTTTTCTTTTTTTTAAACACAAACATCAAGGGTTTTACACAGAGCGGCCCTGATCCTCCTTCTCTGGGGTCCCCCTGCGGGGCTCCTGGCTCCTCTTCTGCATCGAGTGCCCCCACGGAAAGCCGCTTTCCATGGAGACACTCCTGCCGACGCTCCCGAGTCTTGTTGCTGTGACAGGACAAACACCCCCCCCCCCTTCTGTGTCACTGGATGTGATTGACAGCAGCGGGAGCCAAAGGCTCCCGCTGCTATCTATCCAATGAGGACCCCAGACATCGGCTAGAGGTGCTGGGCTCATGCTTGTCGCTGGAACCATTGAGTTCAAATAAGAAAAAGGGGGGCTCCAGGGGGCAGCTGCACCACAGAAGGTAAACCTTGAAACTTTACAACTCCTTTAAAAACAGTTATATTCTATACAAGTCACAGTGTAGCAAATCTTTATATGCTGAATGTGCTATTACAGAAATCCATTTAATATTTATGTGTTATCTTTTAGCAACTATACATGCCGCAGCATGTCAAGATCACTGTCAATAGGAAAACTTTGTTTGAGGATTCTTTTCAGCAGGTATGTGGCCACTTGTTTCACTTTCTTTTTTTTTTTTTTTTTTTTTTCATTACTTTAAAAAATGTTAGCACTTTTTTTGTGAAATATCACCAATGCATTGAAGCAGCCTTAAGGGATAACTTCACCTTTAGTGAAACTGTCTTTTACTACAGCCATGCAGTCAGATTGGTACTTCCCTTTAACCAGTGTTAATTTAGTAGACAAATATTTTTGTAATAGTTCCCTTAGCTGCATGTTTTCAGTAACGAAAATAAAATTCAGTTTCAATTTAGATGACTAAAATACGACTAAAATGGCATTTTAGTCAAAAGACTATGACTAAATCAAAATTTGACATCAGAATTAACAGTGATCAAAAAGCAATATTTTTGTTTCTTTACAAAACTTATTTATAAAGATGATACTTTATTCATTATTCGCAGAGAACTGATAACGTTTTTATTATCGGGTAATAGGTGCAATGGCATTGCAGCCAATGGAGTTTACAGTTTTTTTTTTATATTTTAAAGTTGCACTTCTGTTAAAAAGAAATATTTTTCTCTGTTTAGTATACTGGAGATTTTAGTTGACTAATATATGACTAAAACAATTCAGATGACTAAAATAAAACGCCATTTTAGTCAAAGGAACATGACTAAAACTAAATTGAAATTTGATGTCAAAATTAATACTACCTTCAACTATTATCTTACCTCTGACATAGACCCAGCTGGCCCCTCTTCAGTCTGCCCTATTGTTATCGAAAGGTGAACCATACTCTTGAGTGGCTGCTGGAGGCTGCCGTGAATTTGGCTACACATAGACATTTAATGCAGAAGAGACATAGTATGCCTCATGTGCAATTTTAAAATAACCCTTTCTCAATCTGCTAAAAATGTGTTTTTGCCTTTGTCCAAGTATGAGCAATTTCCTGTGCTAACAGGAAGGTGGGTGGGGAGTAATCTCCCCCACTAGGGATACAGATGTCAATAAAAGCCTGAAAGAACCTCTCCAACCTTTTACCAGTTCTACAGAAAATAAAGGCTTTGGCTAGAACTGGTCTTTAACATAGTAGAAAATGTTTTCTTTACATAGTGGATCCGTGCATGAGTAGTATAAATGTTAGGGCTATCTCACGCTGCCATTTTGGACATTTTTTATTTTTTTTTTTCATCTAGATAATGAGTTTTAACCCACAAGATCTTAGGAGGAGGCTGTGGCTTATTATTCCTGGAGAGGAGGGTTTGGATTATGGAGGAGTGGCAAGGTAAGATCTGTGTGCATGTGTGCATGCATAATATATGTATATATTTGTGACCATATATCTAACACTCGGCTTATCTAATTCTTTCACAGGGAGTGGTTCTTCCTTCTCTCCCATGAAGTTCTGAACCCCATGTATTGTCTGTTTGAGTATGCTGGGAAAGACAACTATTGTCTGCAGATAAATCCTGCCTCCTATATTAATCCCGATCACTTGCGCTACTTCAGGTTTATCGGCAGGTTTATCGCCATGGTAAGTCTACTGGTATTCTGCTTTATCTTCTTATCCATCTGTAATTTGAATTTATCCTGTAGAATTTGGGAGTCCACCAAATGGATTTCATAAACAACAATTCTGGCAAAAAATACATACAGTGAGACATGAAATACTAGGGGGAAAAAAAAAAGATGTAGACGATACCAATTATTTCAGGGAGTTCTGAAAGTTTAAAGTTTTTTAACATACAATTTATTTTTCCCAGGCTTTGTTTCATGGCAAATTCATAGACACTGGTTTCTCCTTACCATTCTACAAACGTATACTAAACAAGCCAGTGGGGCTGAAGGATTTGGAATCGGTGGATCCAGAGTTTTACAATTCCCTGATCTGGATAAGGTAGGTTATAAGGTTGAAGCCCTGTACTTGAACTGCAGTTGATGTAAATTGTGGAGGAAACGTTTTGAGGCTTTTATGCTGATCAAGTGTAATTATGCTTGACAGCCACTACTTTCTGGAAATAAATTGGGTACTGTATGGAAGGATGCATCACCTTTATCTTAGAGCGATTAAAAGAAAATAGACCTGACGCTACCTTGTTGCCAGTGGTAATTTGTACATAGGTTGCGACTGTTTTATTTTCTTTACTTGCCCAGAGATGACGTATCAATCTTGTCCACCTATAGGAAACCAGGAAAATGCCAAGGAGAAATATAGGGGGAGCACCCGATTCACTGAATAAGTAAAATGCCTATCACTCTGTCCCACAGACTAGCAAAGGGGAACCCAAACTGTAGTTGGGTTGATTAATGATAAAAATGGAGATCTTTTAGGCCTACACTTGCAACGATACGTGGAAGCCCCAAACAGCTTTTGAAGTGTTTTTCTTTTTATGAGAGTTCCCACACTGGGAGATTTAGAGCAATGGCCAAATTAAGAGAGCAATCTTATTTAGTGATTATGCCAGAGCTCTATAAATACTATACAAATACTGTGATAAATATCCATGTGAGTATGACCCTTGTAGCTAAGTGCTTACATTCACAGGCTTTGTTTGCATCTTTTCTTTGTGTCTGTGCTACTTTTGCCTCATACAGCTGTGGCCAAAAGTTTTGAGAATGACACCAATATAAATTTTTACAGTGTGCTGCTTCAGTGTTTTTTAGATTTTTATTTTTTTTTGTCAGTTGTTACTATGGTATACTGAAATATAATTACAAGCATTTCATAAGTGTAAAAGGTTTTTTTTGACAATTACATTACATTTATGCAAAAGATCAATATTTGCAGTGTTGACCCTTCTTTTTCAATACCTCTGCAATTCTCCCTGGCATGCTGTCAACTTCTGGGCCACATCCTGATTGATGGAAGCCCATTCTTGCATAATCAATGCTTGGAGTTTGTCAGAATTTATGGAGTTTTTTGTTCACCCACTTCTTGAGGATTGACAACAAGTTCTCAATGGGATTGAGGTCTGGGGAATTTCCTGGCCATGGACCTAAAATTTCGATGTTTTGTTCCCCAAGCCACTCAGTTATTACTTTTGCCTTATGGCATTGTTCGTCACCAAACTGTTCTTGGATGGTTGGGAGAAGTTGCTCTCGAAGGACATTTTTGTACCATTCTTTCTTCATGGCTGTGTTCTTCAGAAAAATTGTGAGTGAGCCCACTCCCTTGGCTGAGAAGCAACCCCACACATGAATTGTCTCGGCATGCTTTACTGTTGGCATGACACAGGACTGATGGTAGCTCACCTTTTCTTCTCTGGACAAGGTTTCTTCTGGATGCACCAATCCATTGCAAAGGGGATTTTCCTGGAGAGAAGGGTCGTCTTTGCTGCCCTTCTTAACAGGCCATTCTCCAAAACTCTTCGCCTTACTGTGCGTGCAGATGCACTCACACCTGTCTGTTGCCACTCCTGAGCAAGCTGTGCACTTGTTGTGACCCGATCCCACAGCTGAATCAACCATAGGAGATGGTCCTGTCGCTTGCTGGACTTTCTTGGGTGCCCTGAAGCCTTCTTCACAAATGCAGGGGAAATGTTTTTTTTTATGGGATTAAGTTCATTTTCATGGCAAAGAGGGACTTTGCAATTCATCTGATCACTCTTAATAACATTCTGGAGTATATGCAAATTGCCGTAATAAAAACTGAGGCAGCAGACTGTAAAAATTAATATTTGTGTAATTCTCAAAACTTTTGTCAAAACCTCTCAGAAGCACCTGAAAGCATACTGCATTTAAATCACTTTTGAGTTTTAAGCTCATGAAATGAGCCTTGGCTTGTAAAGCAGTCTGCCCAGCCATTCAGCCCCTTCATGCCTACAATATCTATATTAAAGCCCAGCTGAACTCTTGGCTTAAATCACTGAAATACATTCCAAAACTAAATATGTTCTGAGTCTGTCTGTTTTCTTTTAAGTAGCTACAGCCTGTGTAGAAAAGTCTGTCCCCAACAGGGAATGGGGGCCTTGATCTCTGCTGATAACCATCCATATTCCCATTGCACACATTTCTGATAAAGGCTCCTAGGATACCGGGTGCTGCAGCAACCACCACCTGGAGACTGGACCATGCATGACAGTGTAGACATTTGCCAGCACACCATTAATCTTCAAGTTGAGTCCAAACATTTTTTGTTTTATTTTATTGAAGTATGAGCACATCAGAGTGCAGCATTTCGGAGCCACGCAGGACCCCTTCGTCAGACATGTGACCTCACATGCCTGACAAAGGCGACCTGCTTGGCACCGAAATGTTGCACTCCCTTGTTTATGATGTGATCATACTTCAATAAAAAAAAGTTTAGACTCAACTTGAAGATCCGTGGTGTGCTAGCAAATATCTACATTGCTGTTTGCTGAGGTACAACACGCGCCCCCCTGCTAAAGTCAGAGCTAGAACTCTCCAATAAGAAGGGAGTAATGCTTATTGCAGAGTTCTAGGTCTGACTCAGCAAAGGGGGTATGTTGGAGCTGCAGAGAGACCACTGCTTCCACACAGAGAGCAGGGGTCCTGTTCAGCACACTGGCAGAGGATAGGCTTTTCCTCTCGGGCTTTAGCTGTTTTAGAAAGAAAAGAACTGTAAGACGTTGATCTTTTCTTGTGATGCACTTTTATATATATTTAGTGGATTAAACTTTCAGAGAAAACAGGGAAAACTGAGTGTTTGCTTTCATACTGAGAGCTAAAAAACCAACACTCTGTGTGCTAGTAGCTCTAAAATGCAGCTGTCCACTACAGCTCAGGTCCTGCTTTAGAGATCCCACGTGGTGATCACTTGCAGGCTGGAGGCCTCATTTAAAAAAAAAATAAAATAAAAAAGAACCTTTTTTGTTTTGCAAATTAGTAATGGCTTTACTGTCACGTTAACTCAAGCATACAGACACTGCTAAATTTTCGGGGCATCTAGGCATCAATGAGCTCTGGCTGATAAACTGTTTAAACTGATCAAGCAGGATGTGATATGAATTAACTACTATATTTACTAACCCTAGATTATACACAGTTCTGTCATAGATTGTGTTGGTGAAAGTTTTTTTTGTACTTTAATGGTTCTGGCTGTATTTTTCTCAGGGAGAACAACATAGAAGAATGTGGTCTGGAGATGTACTTCTCAGTGGATAAGGAGATTCTTGGGGAAGTAAAAAGTCACGATCTCAAGCCAAATGGGAGCAACCTCCAGGTGACAGAGGAGAACAAAGAGGAATATATCAGGTAGCTTTTGCCATTTGTAATAAAATCTAGGATGCATTATAATGTTGTGTAAAATGCACTTGGTATAGTGCGTTCCTGAACATTACTGATCTCATCAAGTTTTATTGTGTTGCATCTGCTCCCGTTCTCTGTAGGCTGGTGGCAGAGTGGAGACTGTCTCGAGGCGTAGAAGAACAGACTCAGGCTTTTTTTGAGGGTTTTAACGAAATTCTTCCCCAGCAGTACCTACAGTATTTTGATGCCAAAGAATTAGAAGTAAGACTTGTTAATTACAGCATAACACCAGTGTGTACTGTTAGTAGTTCAATGAATTATAAGTATTTTTTTATTTAATTGCTCAGGTTCTTCTGTGTGGCATGCAGGAAATAGACCTAAATGACTGGCAAAGGAACACCATATACCGGCACTATACAAGAACCAGCAAGCAGATTGTTTGGTTCTGGCAGGTAAGAAAGCTGCGGGGTTTTTTTTAAATAGCTGAGAAATAGGTATGAGTAAATTGATACATGAATTGGATGAATCTGCTTAAAACTGACTATAGACGGAGCAAATTTCTTTCCTGCAACTACGGGTTGCAGGAAAGAAATTTGCTAGATTCCCCCATCAACACAATAGGGGTTATTTACTAAAGTGCAAGTGCACTTAAAGTGCACTTGGAAGTACAGTCGCTGTAGATCTGAGGGAGACCAACAAGGACAATAAAAAAAACTGCATTTTTGCTTGCACATGATTGGATGATAGAAATAAGCAGGGCTTGCCCTCACTTCAGATCTTCCCCTACAGCGGCTGCACTTCCAAGTACACTTGCAGTGCACATGTAGTGCACAGTGTTTTTGCCTTCAGTAAATCAACCCCAAAGTGTTGACGAGGGAAATTCCTCCTGCCGGGCCATTGTGTTCTCCGAGCGGGGGAGGCTGTCCCCACCAGGAGAACACAGTGATTATTGCTAGTCGCTGTAGCAGTCGCTAGCAATAATCACATGTAAAATCTGGTAGGCTGGTTGTACCCAAGTTGATCGATCAATAAACTTGGGTACATTCAGCCTGCCCATACATGGTTCGAATCTCATCCGGTTACTGCTGAACCGGCTGGTATCCGAACAGTCTATGGCCGGCTTTACCTCCTAACTGTAAATTGCACTAAGGTTGAGATGAAGCGTCATGCACCGCTTCAGTTTAAACCGTACATTACCATTTATGTTGAATGCATTGGACACACCTAATGCATGTGTCACACTAGCAAATTTGTAACAGCTACAGAATCCTTGTTCTTGGTGTTTTTGTGGTTAGAAAAATGTACTGCAGTCATTGAAGTCTGCGTTGCAAAAATTGCAAGTGATTTATAGTACATTTACTGGGCGATTGATGCATTTGGAGCAAGCGCCAGAATCGACAATCCAAAGTATATTTCCACTGTTGCAGTAAAATTTGAGAAACGCCCACTATGTTGTAATGTGGTGTTATTCAAACAGCATACCTAAAAATGATTTTAGAAATTTACCTTTATAGTTGTTTCTTCCAACTATTCTGAACAATTTTAGAGGGACAAAGTGGGGACATAGTTTCCTCTCAATAACATACAGGCATACCCCACTTTTAAGTACACAATGGGACCAGAGCATGTATGTAAAACGAAAATGTACTTAAAGTGAAGCAATACCTTTTTTCACTTCTGGGGGGTCAGGGGCTGTAGAGGGTTGATCAGGGCCTATAGTGGAGGGCCATGTGCTGTAGTGGGGGGGGGGGGGGGGGAGTGAAGTTTATAGTACTGTACAGTAATCCACTTACGTTTAGGCAACCACTCTGGGCTGGCAGGCATGGCTGGTGGACAACTCTGGGCTGGCTGGTGGGAAATTTGCCTCTTCACTGACGACAGCAACGCCTCTTCCAGGCCATAATGTGGCTGCGTGGCGTGAGATGTCTATACTTGCGAGGTACTTTACATACACTTGCGGGTATGTCCGCACTCGCAAATGTAGGTAAAGTGAGTGTACTTAAAGCGGGTTATGCCTGTACAATCCAGAATCCTAGCCAAGATCTTTAACCCTTTGTTAGGACAGATAGTGTTGAAATCTAGATTACACTTGATGAAGAGAACTTGTCAGCACAGTGCAGACAGGATTAATTAAGGTAAGGATCACCTCCAAAGCCACCTCTATAATTTTACATAAGGGGAAGCTAGGTAGCTAGTTTAGACATGTTACAATTTACTGCTTACATTTTATGTACTTTTAAGTAGTATTGTTGTGCTGTGTGAATAGTAACATGTAACAAATATCAAGTAGATATTATCCCAATTCGGCTGCAAAAGAGGAAATAAATTTTAAGGAGTTATGTTATGTGATGCAATTGCTAGTGACCATGGCACACAACTGATTTGTAGCTGCTTGGGTAAAAATTGTATATAGCTACTCTAGATTCAGCAACAAATGGCCAGGAAGAAGAAAGATTTGTAGCTGCTATAAATCTTCTGCTGCTGTGACATGGCCATAATAATTCTACCACATGTCAGACTCTGAGTCCATTTATTTACCACTAATCAGATATACACAGCCTTGTATTCATTTCATCAGGAGACCTTACTAAAGAAGAGATATATGCTGTAAATTTTATTTTGTTTTTTTTTTTTTCCAACAGTTTGCAAAAGAGATTGACAATGAGAAGCGCATGAGGCTCCTTCAGTTTGTTACTGGCACTTGTCGGTTACCAGTTGGAGGCTTTGCTGACCTCATGGGTATGTAACTGAGCAGTAGTCAAGTGCAAAAATATAACTGCCAAAACTGTACATTATATTTTAAACTAAACAGAATATACTTGTTAATCTTTACTTTTTTACTATATACTAGAATCATTGGTGTCCTTTTTGCATCTCCGCATGCCAAAGCCAGCTACATCTTTAGTTCTGCTGCTCACCATTCTTTTTTTTTTTTTTTTTTTTTCTTTCAAATATACATTTTTATTAAATATGCACAAAGGGAGAAAACCCATCATTGCAACAAAAATATAGACATCATTGAACATGAAGTACCGTGTATTTGAGAACGTTAAACATGTTGCATCAATATCCTTCATAACACTCGATCATGAGAGTGGAAGCCATCAATGTGTGTACTATATATTCATATAGCTGCTCACCATTCTGGATGGCTCATTGCTTACACAATTACAGTAGCAAGGTTGCCATGGTGACACTGACACAGGACATGCGTAATCAGCAGCTTAATGCTGGGTTCACACTGGTGCGATGCGGGCAACCCTGTAAATTCTGTGCGGGTTCCTGCATCGCACCTGAATTGCAGACGGTTCACACTGACATCTGCGAACTGCTGCGGGTGTCATTAGAAAGTTAATGACACCGCCAGATAGGTTTGCAGATCTCAGTACCCATGTGATCTGATTCCAGTGCAGACCAAAAAAAGGTCCTGTACCATTTTGGTTCACCATTGTGATTCCAATTCAGCCATACACAAATTGTGTGGCTGAATTAGCATCGCACAGACATTGCATGTGATCTGCACAGCAATGCGCTGCAAATCACATGGGATGTCTGTCCGCACTAGAGTGAACCCAGCCTAAAAGCTGAAGGGAATATTAAAGATCTGCCACCTTTTGTCAATTATTAATTATTAAAGTCTTATGCTGCTAATCTTTATAGTGAGTTGTTTTAACTTTAGTGTACAGTCACATGGGAAGCTGAGGCAATTGCAAGTGAATGAAAATGAGACTTTACATTCTATTCTAGTTTTCAGTGAACGCTCCACAGCTGAAAAAACGCAGCCTACTAGAATCCATTATGAACTTGCCAATTGTTTGAGTCAAAAGGACTTCAAAAATTATAAGTCCGTTAGACTATTACAAAGCAAGATGAACTTTGAGATGGTACAGAATTGGAAAGGAGACTTTTAACAACTCTAACTTAATCTCTGGATGTGTTATTTACAGCTCTGGCAATGTGGTTATACCAATTTGCCATTAGTTTGTTTTAAAGGGCATATATACACTTTTGTACATATTTTGTTTTCACTATTGGGATCATGACTTAAAATCAGTTAAAAACTATTTTTAGATGGGTTAATATAAAACATTGCATATTAATATTTCGAGTTCAGACTTTTTTTTTTTTAATACATGACCATACATCACATGCAGATCAGTGTGTTATCGAAGCAGCAAGATCTCCGCTCACAGGGAGTAAAGTACATGTAGTTGTAAGTTACAAGGATACATATTAGGTGGAACCCTCTTGGCGAGAAGATAGCGAAGATGCAGATAATGATCCTCCTAAGTGGCAATGTCAAGTAGATATGAAACTCTTAATGAAAATAAAAAGGAGGGAGAGGAAAAAAGTAGACCAATGGTCATGTGCTTAATTGGCCCAGATAGGTGATCTGAGGGTTTCAAAGACCAGGGACAGGGGGTAAGAGAATCAGAGAAGGAGGAGGGGGTTGATTCCAGTAGTCATCCAAGGGGAAATCTGGAGAGTGCCAGGAACTAGCTTGGTTCCAATGAGGTTACGGTTTCCAAAGAGTACTATCAAAAGTGGGAGACAAGAATTTATCGATCCAGGGTTGCAAAGCTTTTGTATATCACTGGACCTTTGCCCTGCAAGGTGGCCTCAATTGTGACATGTATCATCGCCTGTGTGACTGTTTTGTGGCGATTGTACAAAGTGCTGCTGTTTTCCAGGATCTAGCGATTCATTTGTGTGTGTGTGTATATGTGTGTGTGTGTGTGTATGTATATGTATATATATATATATATATATATATATATATATATATATATATAAATAATGTGTGTGTGTATACGTGATTCTGCACTTCCACATAGGGGGCACGCTATGTGGTGGATTTTGTTTCCCTGCAAAGCGCATCCCTTAGTAAAAATACCACACTGTGTACACACAAACATTGGTTAGGCATACATTTAACTCTTTGTTGACCCTAGATGTTTAACCCCTTCCCAGCCCGTGTCAGTACAGTGACAGTGCAAAATTTTAGCACTGTTCACTGTATTAGTGACCCTAGTTCCCGCAGAGTGCCAGTGTCAGACTGTCCTCCGCAATATCGCAGTCTTGCTATAAGTTGCTGATCACAGTCATTACTAGTATAAAAATAAATGAATAAAAATTCCAGTATATATCCCATAATTTGTAGACGCTATGTTTTCACAAACCAATCAATATACGCTTATTGGGATTTTTTTTTTTTACCAAAAATATTGAGCAGAATATATATTGGCCTACATTTCTGAAGAAATTTGATTTTTGAATTTTTTTTTTTTTATTGGATGTAATTTATAGCAGAAAGTAAAAAATATTATTTGTTTCTTCTCAAAATTGTCGGTCTTTTTTTGTTTAGCGCAAAAAATAAACCCACTGGTGATCAAATACCACCAAAAAAATTTGTAGGGGGAAAAGGGCACATTCCATTTATAGACAACGTTAAATCACCGCCCAATTGTCAGTTACAGTAACGCAGCGCCGTATAGCAAAACATTGCCTGGTCATGAAGGGGGGTAAATCTTTCACAGGTCAAGTGGTTAAGGAACTCAGTAGCTCAAGCTGCACGAGTCAGAAGGGCGATTTATTTTTATTTTATTTTTTTTCCCTTTTTCCAGAGGGCTCTGTTAAAAGTTTGTCAGCAAGTCTGCTTGCTAGCAGCTCTGTACCTACACACCCCCCACCCCCCCAAAAAAAAGGAAATGGCCTCCATTACACTTTATGTCAGACCTGCTTTGTATAAATGCAGGTTTTTTTTTTTCTCAAAGGTATCATTTTGACTGGACCATTAGCTGCTTTTAGGGCTGTGCTTAGAGAAAATAGTTTTCTGTGCTTCCAGAATCTGATTAGAAACCCTAAATGTGGCTTTACTCATTTAAACACACTTTACAGCAACAAATTCTAAACGAAGGAAAAGGTGATTTGGGATGCATAAAAAGTTGTTTATAGAAAAGAGGATTATTGCTGAAACATGTTCCCAAACAGGGAGTCAAACTGGCCCGAATCCTACACTCCTATGATCTCATAGATACTTGGCGGGATTCCCATCCCACCACCAGAGACTATACTCATTATTCTCAGGTCCATAAAACGTATTCGCGCATAGACCATTTGTTAACGCAATCTTCACTTTTACCCTCAATCGAATCAGTCAAAATAGTACCTAGCTCATGGTCAGATCACTCCTCAGTGCTGATGGCACTGACTGATCTATGGAAAAAACCAAAACCCTCCATATGGTGACTTAACGCATCGTTACTCAATGACCCTATTATATACACTGAAATTGAGAAGGCCATACAACAATTCTTTACAGTTAATCGAGCTAATGACACGTCCCCAAGTATTAATTGGGCGGCACATAAAGCCACCATTCGTTGCACATTGATTCAGGTGGCCTCTAGGAAAAAAAGGGATGATGCACAAAAAATCCAACAAGAAGATGAATTACATAAAATAGTTCAGGAACAAAAATCTAACCCTCATCTTGACCTGCGACATAAAATAGACACAGCTAGAACGGCACTAAATCTTAGTTTAACAACCAAA
This sequence comes from Aquarana catesbeiana, assembly GCF_042186555.1. Classification (NCBI taxonomy): domain Eukaryota; kingdom Metazoa; phylum Chordata; class Amphibia; order Anura; family Ranidae; genus Aquarana; species Aquarana catesbeiana. The sequence continues at coordinate 194,866,100 of NC_133335.1, forward strand.
GCTGAGAAATTTCTACGCTGGTCTAGACATCGCTATTATACCAAGGGTGACAAACCTACCACACTTTTAGCTAGAAAACTTACACCGCGACCATTTAACCCAGCCATGCCTAGACTGCGTACTCGAGACGGGAAAATCACTCAAAACCCCCAAGAGATACTTCTAGAATTTTCAAAATTCTTTACTGATCTGTATAATAAGCCCACCTCATTTTCCAACGACCGAGCAGAGGAATTTTTCAAAGACATCCCCTTGCCAACATTAGAACAGGAACACACAGAATTAATGGAAGCAGACTTCACGGAAGGAGAAATTCTGGCAGCCATTAAGAGCTTGAACCCCTCAAAGGCACCTGGCCCAGATGGCTTTACGGACCACTATTACAGAAAATTTGCAGCCATACTGACTCCCCACTTGTGTTCCTTTTTTAATGCGATACGGAAAGGCAACCCCTTATCTTTACATGAAAATGAGGCCCTCATTCAAGTAATCCCTAAACCAGGAAAGGATCATGGGGATCCCGCAAATTATCGCCCGATATCGCTTATTAATGTGGACCTTAAACTAATGACCAAAGTCTTGGCAACCAGAATGAATTCTTTTCTGGCCAAATATATCCACCCTGATCAAGTGGGATTTGTTCCAAACAGACAGGCCCCGGATCAAACCCGACGAGCGATAGACATCATTGCAGCACTTAATTCAAACTGGGACAATTTGGGGCCGCGGAGGGGTATGATTTTGTCATTAGACCTTTGTAAGGCTTTCGACTCGGTAACGTGGGAGTATATATACTACGCATTGAGAAGATATGGATTTGGGCCCCATTTCCTGAATATATTACAAGTACTGTACAAAACACCCACGGCCAAAATCCAGATAAAAGGCTACAAATCCCACACAATTAACATACACAGGGGAACGAGACAAGGGTGCCCCCTCTCTCCTATTCTATTTATCTTAGCAATAGAACCCCTAGCGATAAAGCTTAGGAACCACCAAGACATAAAAGGCATATGCTGCGGAGACGGGGAGCAGAAATGCTCTCTGTTCGCCGATCATATCCTTATGTTCCTTTCCTCCCCGATCACGTCCCTTCCTAACTTATACCGAGTCTTGAGGCGCTTCACTGCACTCTCAGGTCTCACGATAAACCACTCCAAATCTGAAGCTCTAAATCTGACCCTAGAACCACAGACTGTACAACTTCTCCAAAAATCATTTCAGTTTAGATGGCAACAAAATAAACTCCCATATTTGGGAATTTTTCTAACCAACAATCTGCAGACTCTGTATCAGGCCAATTACCCCCCTCTCTATAAGAAGCTATCAGCAGACTTATTGTCATGGGCTAAAAGCCCTCCATCGTGGTTTGGCAGACTGTATTCCATTAAGATGAATATCTTACCAAGACTGTTGTATTTGTTCAGAACCCTTCCAATAGCAATCAATAGACATGATCTTAAGGTTTTTCAGAAAAAGATTATGCAGTTTATTTGGGGAGACACAAGACCCAGGGTGAATCAGCGAACCCTATACGCTCCCAGACTTAAAGGGGGGTTGGGAGTACCAAATTTGGTCAGGTATTTTGAGGCAGCCCAATTGGCCCAATTAATTCGCACTCACTCTGGACTGCCTCAACCATCTTGGATGAAGCTGGAATCATCCCCATACCCCACAAAACTGATAAGCCATTTGATGTGGCTCCATATGAAAGACAGACCGACCATTTTATGCCCCACATTATCATTCTCATTAGGTTTATGGGATAGATTACAAAAACCTTTTACCTTCCGCTCACCTCATGCTCCCTTAGCCCCATTAACGGGCAACCCAGAATTCACCCTGGGTCTTAATCCTCAAAGATTATTATGGTGGACCAATAAGGGCTTGATTCGTATAGCCGACTTATGTGACCATAGAGGTATACTATCAAAGCAATTCCTTATAGAAAAATACCAATTACCTAACACAGAACTCTATCACTACCTCCAGATAGTACATTTCCTGACAACTCTACAGCGCAAAGCTGACATTATGACATTCACTCCAATGGAATATTTATGCAGGTCCTTCGATAAACATAAAGGTCACATATCTAACATTTATGGTATTTTTTCCTCTAAGTCAGAAAAATTATTTTACATGCAAAAGTGGGAACAAGATATAGAGGAAACGATGGAAATGGACACGTGGTTTAATACAGCTCAATTAGCCTCAAAAGGTTATATAAATACCTCCCTAATAGAGGCGAATTATAAAGTCTTATTACGGTGGTATATGGTCCCGGCGAGAATCGCTACATACATTCCCGGCGCATCCCCATTGTGCTTTAGGGGGTGTGGAGGGGAGGGCACGATCTATCATACTTGGTGGTCCTGTCCTAAGGTTAGAAGGTATTGGATACGCATCTACAATTTTATCTACTCATTGACCCAAGTTAACCTAACCAAATCCCCACAACAGGCTCTACTGGGATGCCCAGTGGAAGGTGTGCCTCGATACACGAAAAAACTCATATCCTTTGTCTTCACAGCAGCTAGAATTGCGATTGCTAGATCCTGGAGAAAACCTCTGATCCCATTTGAACTGGTAAAAGCTAAACTGACATGGATCATGATTAATGAACGCCTGTCGGCGATTCTATCGGATAAACAACGGGTTTTCGACAGGATTTGGGAACCATGGTTGACATACCTATCTGTGGGCTTCGATAATTAATGGATCTAAGAAAAGTTTCCCAGGGGTGCACTCAACCCCAACCCTTCCCCCTATCTCTTCTTTTCTTCTTTTTCTGCTCCCTTGCTCCTTAACTTTCCCTCTCTCCACATTTATTAGTTTACGTAGGTTCTCCTGTCTGGTGTTGTTGCCCTCGCAACATTAGCAAAGAATCAAGAAGCGATAGTAGCATTGCTGCTTGTAAGTGGGGGGGGGTTGGGGGGTCGGGAGCCTCTCGTCCGCAAAGTTGATCCCATGCGGGGTGGACGGGCGGGCTCCTGGCGCCACAGCCTCTCTACAAAGAATACATAAGTGATAAGGTAACGATTCTAAGGCACTAAAATATAAGGACAGACAGATGTAGAACTGATATGCTCACCAGTAAAAATGTTACATTTTGCTATATGTACTGTGTGTAGGCCATGTTGGCCGAGCTCTGTTCTTCTAATCTTTTCTACATTGTTGTTTATATTTGAGAAATATGTATTGTATATTTTTCAAACACTATATTCAATAAAAATATTGGAAAGAAAAGAGGATTATTGCAAACAATGAAAAATCCTTTCTAGTTAGCACCTGTCTTTATAACTGCTGCTTATGTCTTCTGTCTTTAGGGAGCAATGGTCCTCAAAAATTCTGCATTGAGAAGGTCGGGAAAGAAAATTGGCTGCCCAGGAGTCACACATGGTAAATACCAAAGGAGTGTACCAGTCTAAAAGGTTTTTAAAGTGCACCTGTTTATTGAATAACTGTGGGCTACCTTTTGCTGGCTTCTTTGCAAAAATGCTAGTTTTTGCTCAAAGAGAATACGTTTTTGTTGATTGTAATCCTGTGCAGGGGGCATGCTGGACCATTGCAGATGTGACTCTTTGCAAGAGTAGCAGTCTAGATCTCCAGCGTGCTGCGTGCATGGGGAATTTTAGCAAAGGCTGCAGCACCCTAACACAAGAAAATAGACTGATCACAGTAATAAAAAAGCAAGGTTCAATTTAAAAAAAAAGACTTTAGTCATCCTTTATTTTCATAGAGATCTTTTATTGAATGGGGTCACAACCTAATTCTTGTGTCTCCCTTTTTTTTTTTTTTTTCCCAGTTTTAACCGCCTGGACCTCCCACCTTACAAAAGCTTTGAGCAGTTGAAAGAGAAGCTACTGTTTGCAATAGAGGAGACGGAAGGATTTGGACAGGAATAAGAAGCCCTCCGCATATCCTCCAGGCACAATGCTGCAAGTGTGAACACTGCTGATTCCCGTCCCTGGCCTCTTTCCACCTGTTCAAGCCGATCAAGCATAATTTTTTTTTTTTTAATCTGTTTCAATTACACATCTTCCCAAACATCTCCTTTCCAGTGTAAACTTCACACACTTCTCATACCGTGAAATATGACCTGTCCATCTGAACAGACAATTGCACCAAGGTGTAGATGTAGCAGAGTTTTAATCGGTTTTCCAGCCATGCCACGATTTCCTCCTGTGGAAAAAGCTATTTTCATATTTACAATGTTGCGCCACAGGACACTCACAGCCCATTGAGCTGTATATAGCCATATTTATTATGCACTATGGGAAGGTGTCCTGTGGTGTAATATGAGACAGCGAATCATACCAAAAGCAGCACAGATCTCCCCTGGTAACTAGGAAGTTGTCTTCACATCTACAGAAGTGTGCAATTCCACCCTCTAGATTGTACAACAGGTCAGCAAGATGGTGCTTCCTGTGAGTCAGTTAGAGCTGACCGTAATCAGTGCAACATAAAAATGTACCTTTTCCCAATCTGTGGTATAGGAAAATGGCAGTCAATATTATGAAACATTTGTACTGTGAAGTAAATGATATAACAAAACCTAAGACAAACCGGTTTTATTTAGAAGGCACAGTGGCCTTTGATGATCTGAAAATAATTGTTCTCTCTAATCATGGTTCTATTGTTGTCCCCATGAAGAAGTGTTCCATCATGAAGAAAGAGATTCAGCTTATAGGCTCACTTCATGAAGCTTTAAAACCATGTGGACTGTAATTTTGAAATCTCATTGGATTCGGCTGAAAATCACTGTTGCTTTTTGAAAATAGGATCCTTCTCCTGGTGTTTTAGCTGTGTGAATGTTGCATATTGTGTCTTGATTATTTCTCTAGAAGGATTCAACACTGACTTCTGACATGCTGACCTGTACATGAACTGTGAGACTGCTTAAAGGGAGCATGTCAGAATATAAATATAGGAGCTGCCGTTGCTGGGGTGGTCATTCTCATCTTTGCTGGCCTGGAAAAATAGGGGCAATATATTCAAAACGCCTTAGCTGTATGCTTATTCTGGGCAAGTGACTCCATAAAAAGATTGTGTGCACTTGTTTTAAACCTTTAAAAGTTAAAGCTCTGCCTTTAAAGCAGACAAGGAAAATGTCTGATATTACCTGTATGAACCAGAAAAAAATCACTTAGAGCCCTTGCACACTGGGTCGGTTTGCAGGCGCTATTGCGCTAATAATAGCGCCTGCAAACCGCCCCGAAAGTGCCACTACTTTCATTCCAGTGTGCAAGCCCCGAGGGCTTGCACACTGGAGCGATGCGCTGGCAGGATGGTAAAAAAAGTCCTGCTAGCAGCATCTTCGGAGCGGTGAAGGAGCGGTGTGTATACCGCTCCTGCCCATTGAAATCAATGGGACGGCGCGGCTATACCGCCGGCAAAGCGCCTCTGCAGAGGCGCTTTGCGGTGGTATTTAACCCTTTCTCGGCCGCTAGCGGGGGGTAAAACCGCCCCGCTAGCGGCCGCATACCGACAGTAAAACGCCGCTAATAATAGCGGCGTTTTACTGCCGACGCCGCCCCCCCCCCAGTGTGCAAGGGTTCTTAGTGCTCTGGATTGAGACAATCATACACTAGAGAGGTACAGTATATGCTTTGTTTATATTTCATGTCTGAGGTTTACAAACACTTTAAACATAGTCCAGTGGCAGTTGACAGAGCTTAGCTGAGAATTCAGGGGAACGCAGGCTGTATTAATAAAGTGGAACGAAATCGGAGAGGGGCACAGCAGAAGCTTTTCTAATAAAAGTATTACCAGTGTGTACTGTTAGGCAGGACTCTCTTTCAGAAGTTTGGAGTTAAAAGTGGTTATAAAGGCAGAAGGTTTTTTTACCTTAATGCATTCTCTACATTAAGGTAAAAAACCTTTTGCATGCAGCTCTCCCCCAGTCCCCCTAAATACTTACCTGAGCCTGATCTTGGTCCAGTGATGTGCACGAGAGCAGAGGCTCTCTCAGTTCTCTCTATCCTCATTGGCTCAAACACAGATAATAAGAGCAGGGCCGAGCCACGCACTTTTGTCTTATGGACACACAAAGCTGGCTCGGGAGCCAGCATGCATGAGTGCCCCCATAGCAAGTGACTTGATGCATGTGAGAGGCACCAGAATTGCCGGCAGGGAACCCGGGCAAAGGAGGATCAGGGCTGCTCTGTGCAAAACCATTGCACAGAGCAGGTAAGTATAACATGTTTTGTTACTTAAAAAAAAAAAACTGTAAATCTGCCTTTACAATCACTTTAAAGTTGCTTCCCCTTCTGCTCTTCAGCTATGGGTGATCCTCGATGATGCAGAGAGCAGCACTGATGTTATCAAATCATGATGTTCTTTGCATCATTGTATGTGAGCGCAGAGTACTCTGGTGGGTCCCTGTGCTTGGGCGTCACCCAGAAGACGAAGGACATCTAGTGGCAGCAATTAATTTCTGCAGGAAACAGCTGTTTTGGGACTATTTAATAAAGAGAAGAAAATTGCCTAGATCTGGGGTTCAGTTTGTAAAGGAAGGATGAGATGACAGCTTGCTGAGCTTGCATCCTCAAACCAAGTCAGCAATGGTAGCTCTACTCTAACCAAAATTTTAAAATAATTTAATCTAATATAAAGGCTAAAATTCTACTTTAAACGGCCCCTGTGATGAGCCATAATTAATCTTGAAGAACTGCTTGTGAAGCGTATCTCTTATTAACCTGAAGCTTTCAAATTACCAAAAGTTGACAGCGCGCTGAAAGATATTTTTTTTTTTTTTTTCGACCATGCTAGAAAACACCATTGCACAGAACACTTGTTTGTAACAATTTAAGCCCAAAATGAAACTTCATTTTAAATTGGCTAAATAAATTCCAGGTTCATCAAACAAGGTGTTCAGTGTCTTAAAGTTTGTTTTCTTTCTAAAGCAGACACACTCGGAGTAGAAAACCATGTTCCCTGCCAGCAGCTGCAGAGGGAGGACCCTTGCTCTCTGTGTGAAATCAGTGGTTCCAATGCAGAGGTTGGATATTCCCCTGAGTCAGACTTGGGGTCCTTTCACATGGGGCGGACTTCGCCTTTGATCCACTTGCTCAGCAGGGAATCTGTCTGCTGATTTCCGCTGAGCAGGCAGATGACAGGTCTGTTTCCGTTCTACTTGTACAGAGCAGACACAACCAGCTCTTCTCTATGGGCAGTTGCATGTAAACAGACTGACCTGACTGCCATCTGATCTGGTGGATGTTTTTAGTGGCTTGGATTGGATGTAGGCAGGTGTAAACATACGTCTCTTTTACACCCACTGCTCCATAATGGAGAATGCAGGTTCCAATTGGGTTGACCTGAAAGGCGGGCCTGTTCATGTGAAAGGGGTCTTATAGCTCTACCATTAGCAAAGCTCATGCTCCCTGCGGCTCTGATTCTTCGTGGAGCTAGTTGGACCTCTGCAGAGAGATCACCGCTCCCCCACAAAGAGCAAGGACCCCACTTTACAGCAGCTGGCAGGGGAAAGGCTTTATTACACAGGCCAGCCTGATTTATGAGGAAAGCAGACTGTGTAAGCTTAGTTGGAACAAATGGAATATTTTTTAGGTAATTAAAACTGAAAGTTTAATTGGGCTTTACTTTGCTAAACCACTGAGATTCTCATACTACACTAGAGGCTTTGCCATATCAGCTCATTTAAAGCCAGCATGAGTAAAGGAAATCTATCAAACAATATTTCTTAAATTGTAATAACTTTGCACATTTGCATTTAAAATAATCTGTCCATATGGTTTCTTTCTTCTTCTCTATGTATAGAAGAAATATGATGATTAGTTTACTGTTACATTGAAATCCATTTTTACGTTTGTTAGAAATTGTTAATCTATTATGTGAATAAGTGTGTGCTTTCTATTTTAGAGGACCATTTTTAATGACTGCTGGTTTAAAACATTACTCAAGCTTTAGGTGTCACGTCCCATGGTCTGTCCCTAGGCGTGTCCTGTGTATTCTTGCTTTACATTCATCGCCTGTATTCTGTGCATGCTGACAAAGCATGCATGTGACTTTGTGTTGTCAGTGTAACATAGCTGAATTTACAATCTCTCCTTTTTATCATGCATGGTCCACCTTAATGGCTGGCGTTATAGCAAATCCATATAGCTTTACCACACGTTACAATCTAACTCCTAAGATCTACCAACAGCTATTTAGTGCAACAGCATGTCTGATTGACTGGATAGTTTAGTTAAGCCTAGTACACAATGGCCGAATGTCAAGCGGCATCGGTCGGTTCGATAGAAACCGGCCGACATTTGGCTGGCTTCTGTCAATGGGGCATGACCGAGAAAGGTCTGCCGATTGGCTCCTGGTCAGCGCTCTCAGCCAATGTCTGAGTGTTCTGGTGGGGGGGATGTCCCCCTTTCAGAACACAATAGCACAGCAGAGGAGATCGCTGTGCTAACATTACATGATTAGTAAAGCAGCTCCTCTGGAGCTGTCTCCTTTTTTTTTTTTTTTTTTGTTCAGCCCTGCTGGTTTAAGTAAAAAATAAAAATGAATAGTGTGTGCTAGGTTTTAGTTTCTCATATTACCTAGTAGGGGAGCTGTACAGATGAGGGACTGCAAGGCATTATCTCTGGATTACGCATTAAAACCAGTGAATTTCCGATGCAAGCAAAGTGGCCAAGAAGGAGCTGCTTGGTAATCCAGGCTAAGAATCCATTTCCACTCCTTACCCAATGAAGAGAATTCTTTAGTGATGGAAGAGGAAAACTTCTTAGATATACGGATGCCTTCAGTGCCTCTTTGTCCCATTTGCCCTCAGTTGCGTCTGTCTTGGTTCAGACGTAACTGAGCTGGTAAAGAACTTTTAAAGTGGCTGTAAACCCTTACATATACCCAGTGAAGTGACTGTCCTCAGGTGATACACAGAGATGAAACAAATTCTCCTACATAAGTTATTTGCAATCTTTTCTCTACATCCATTATAAGTCCAGAATTTATAAAGTTTGTCTGAGCTGTCGGTAAAAAAAATGGGGCAGAGAGTTAAAACTACACTTGGAAGCTGATTGGAGGGAAGGGACACCTCCCTTGACAAGGCACCCAGGAACAGAGCTGAGGCTGTCAATCAGCTGGAGCTCCCTCCCCTGTCACCATTTTTCTCTTGGTGTCAGGAAAACTTGTCAGAAGTGAGTCATGCTGATAGCACAGGAACGAAGCAGCAGAGAGAAATGACACTTGTTACTCTTAATTGAGACAAGCACACACTATAGAGGGATATGCTTTGTTCATATTTCATGTCTGAGGTTTACAACCACTTTAAGTCCTATGAAGATTGCACCTGCCAGTTTGTTTGTTTTTTTTTTTGTTTTGTTTTTTTTTTTCTTTGGATCGACCTCAGGAAGAAGACAGTAGGACAAGTTCCTTGCTGACTTCAGGTCTGGACTGACAAACTTGTGGCTTGAGCACTAGTGTGTTTGACAGCATTTATGGCTTGTGTGAGCTCCATAGTGTCAAAGAAGCCCTTTTTCTAATTAAATATCCTATTTATTATATGCACCTTCTGCACTTTTTCCCCAGGTGAAATACTGTGCTGTTTCCACATTATTGCATCGTATTTACCTATGTTTAGCATAATGTGCACAATTTTTTTACTTTATGCAGTGCTACTATTTATGCTGCTCTTCACACTGGCAGGTGCTCATCCCATAGGATTACTCTTTTAGGACACAGACATACTGTAGTTGTTGAGTCACATGACCTCTAAACACAAGCATGAGTTAAGCACAATAGAACAGACCTAAACAGCATGTCGGTGCATGTCTGAGCCAATCAGAACACTCCATTCCCACACCATACCTGTATCTCTAAACCCGCCATTAGCCCGTGTAACTGTTTTTTGTGTTTTGTTTTTTTTTTTTTTTTTGTCTTTTGTTTTTTCCAGGGGTTTTTTGTTTTTTTTCTTTTTTTTTTGTGTGCATCTTGTTACCCTAACCTTTTAAACTCGCCCACTAATTGTCTGATTTAAGCTGCATCTAACCAATTTTACCAAATGATGTGAAAAACAATTGTGTAAATATTAAGCAGGGCTTTGCATCCATGTCCTTTTCTTCCACTCAGCTCTAGGTCTTTAACCTCTTTTAAGTTTTAAGGTGCATATCTTATAACGGAGAATGGGGGGTTCTATGATAAACTTCTAACTTGTAAATCATTTGCAGATAATATACAGAGGCTCTCCACCCTATATTTTTAACACAAAGCTATAATTAATATGGACATCTCCCTAGTTCTATAGGGTAGGCTCCTACACTATTTTTATGACTGATGACCTAGGAAGACATAATTGCTTGTAAATATATAAATATAAATATATATTTGGGTGGGTTTTTTTGCCCCAGAAAGGGGCGGGGTGGGAGATGGACTTTTTTTAACCCCTTAATTGCAAGATTCCTTCTTGTAGGTGAGGTGTTGATTCCTGTCAGTAGACTTTTAATTGGATCCCTCTCCCTGCTCCCCTTTCTTGTATCAAATACTGTCTGATTAAGGAAAACAAAAATCTGTTGGAAAAAAAAAATATACCAATGTAAAAAAATAAAAATAATAAAAAGATTTTTGCTCAGTTTCACTGTGTTATAGTCTTTGTTTTACCTTGTGTTTTTTACTTTGTGAACAGGTATACAGCCATGGCCAAAAGTTTTGAGAATGACACAAATTAATTTTCACAAAGTTTGCTGCTTCAGTGTTTTTAAATCTTTTTGTCAGATGTTACTATGATATACTGAAGTATAATTACAAGCATTTCATTTGTGTCAAAGACTTTTATTGACTATTACATTAAGTTTATATTGAGTCAATATTTGCAGTGTTGGCCCTTCTTTTTCAAGACCTCTGCAGTTCGCCCTGGCATGCTGTCAATCAACTTCTGGGCCACATCCTGACTGATGGCAGCTCATTCTTGCATGATCGATGCTTGGAGCTTGTCAGAATTTGTGGTGTTTTTTTTTTTTTTAATGTTCACCCGCCTCTTTATTGACCACAAGTTCTCAATGGGATTAAGGTCTGGGGAGTATCCTGGCCATGGACCTAAAATTTCAGTGTTTTGTTCCCCAAGCACTGATCACTTTTGCCTTAATTCAAGGTGCTCCATCATGCTGGAAGAGGCATTGTTCCTCACCAAACTGTCCTTGGATGATTGGAAGAAGTTGCTCTCTGAGGATGTTTTTGTACCATTCTTTAGTCATGGCAGTGTTCTTAGGCAAAATTGTGAGTGAGCCCACTCCCTTGGCTGAGAAGTAATTCCACACATGAATTGTCTCAGTATGCTTTACTGTTGACATGACACAGGAGGACTGATGGTAAGGCTAATTTTTTCTTCTCCGGACAAGGTTTTTTCTGGATGCCCCAAACAATCGGAAAGGGAATTCATCAGAGAAAATGACAGAATATCAGTCTGTCCCTAAAGTTTTTCCTGGAGTGAAGGGTCTTCTTTGCTGCCCTTCTTGACACTAGTCCATCCTCCTAAAGTCCTCACCTCACTGTGCGTGCAGATGCACTCACACCTGCCTGCTGCCATTCCTGAGTAAGCTCTGCACTGGTGATGCCTCAATCCCACAGCTTAATTGTTGGAGATGGTCCTGGTACTTGCTGGACTTTCTTGGGCGCCCTGAAGCCTTCTTCACAAATGCAGTGAAAAAGGGGTTTTTATGTGATCAAGTTCATTTTCATGAGGGACTTTGCAATTAATCTGATCACACTTCATAACATTCTGGAGTATATGCAAATTGCCATCATAAAAACTGAAGCAGCAGACTTTGTGAAAATGAATTTGTGTTATTCTCAAAACTTTTAAACATGCCTGTACTGATAAATGGACAGAATCCCATGAACTGAATTTTGCTGTCAGGGGAAATAACGCTAAAGTACACAAAAGATTTTGATTGGCAAAATTGGGGAAAAAAATGTAATGTAAATTTAGACACATGGGCTTATAATGTGCTGGTGTCTGTCTTGATGAGCATAGCAGACCAGTCTCTCCATAATTGTTTTTTTTTTTTCTAAGAACATGAATAGATCAATTCCAGCAGAGGCGTAACTAGGGCCAGACTGGGCCCTTCCCACTGATCCTAGGGCCCTGTACTTCAATCATGGGACCCTTTATTACAGTGCTGCAGCGGGCCACCTTCCTGCCATCTTGGGGCCCCCTATGTTGGCAGAATGCCAGAGCCCAGTCGTAAGTACGACCCTGGTAGTTCCGCCACAGGTGTCAGTTTATTTTTTTTACCCCTTTTTTTTTTTTTTTTTTTACATGATTTGTAGGACCCCTATTAGGGGCTTTGAAATATCAGGGCTCTAAACAGACCCCTGATGTTTCACTTTTGAGACCGAGAAAGGGACTTAGGACGGATTCATCAGTCCATTTCTATGTGGCCTTAGCTGCACAGCATGAACAGGAATAGCTCTGTACAGAGCTTCCCTTTCATTCATAAACTGAGGAATAGTAAACCATTTACTATGCCCCTGCTATGAATGGGGAAAAAAAAAACTCAGTGGTTGACTCATTAAGATGAGGAGGGGGCAGATACATGACACATTTACCGGCTCCTTCCCCGCTCTCCATCCTGACGGGTGGAAGGGGAAACCCAGCAACGCTATGTGGGGGCAGTGTCCATTTTTGAACCTCGTCACTGGGCTATTGGGAAGGATTACAGTCTAAACCTTACTGGTCTAAAAAGATTTCTCCTACCCCCTCCTAACACCTATGCTGACTAAGATGTGTAATACTTGCCTATTTTCAAACCTCTCTGGTTTGATAATGCGATCACCTGTGTCAGCCAGCCATGGCTCATTGATGGGCAGGGAAGGCTAGCCCATGTAATTCGGTCCAATAGAGGAGCTACTGTACAGTGCATCCAGAGAGTATTCACAGCGCTTCACTTTTTCCACATTTTTTTTTTTTTTATGTTACAGCCTTATTCCAAAATGGATTAAATTCATTATTTTCCTCAAAATTCTACAAACAATACCTCATAATGACAACGTGAAAGAAGTTTGTTTGAAATCTTTGCAAATTTATTTAAAAAAAAACAATAAAAAAAAAATCACACATACAAAAGTATTCACAGCCTTTGCCATGACACTCAAAATTGAGCTCAGGTACATCCTGTTTCCACTGATCATCCTTGAGATGTTTCTACAACTTGATTGAAGTCCACCTGTGGTAAATTCAGGTGATTGGACACGATTTGGAAAGGCACACACCTGTCCCACAATTAACTGTGCATATCAGAGCAGAAACCACGCTATGAAGTCCAAGGAATTGCCTGTAGACCTCCGAGACAGGATTGTATCGAGGCACAGATTTGGGGAAGGGTGCAGAAAAATTTCTGCAGTGTTTAAGGTCCCAATGAGCACAGTGGCCTCCATCTGTAAATGGAAGAAGTTTGGAACCATCAGGACTCCTCATTGATTGGGCCACCTGGGCAAACAGCAATCCTCCATGTCTGGAGGAAAGCATGCATTGCTCATCACCTGGCCAATATTATCCCTACAGTGAAGTATGGCGATGGTAGCATCATCCTGTGGGGATGTTTTCAGTGGCAGGAACTGGGAGACTAGTCAGGATCGAGGGAAAGATGAATGCAGCAATGTACAGAGACATCCATGATTAAAAAAAACCTGCTCCAGAGCACTCTGGACCTCAGACTGAGGTGAAGGTTCATCTTCCAACAGCACAACAACCCTAAGCGCAGAGCAAAGATAACAAAGGAGTGGATATGGGACAACTCTGTGAATGTCTTTGAGTGGCTTAGACTTAAGCCTGATTAAACATCTCTGGAGAGATCTGAAAATGGTTGTGCACCGACACTCTCCATCCAACCTGATGGAGCTTGAGAGGAGAGGTCCTGCAAAGAAGAATGGGAGAAACTGCCCAAAAATAGGTGTGCCAAGCTTGTAGCATCATACTCAAAAAGACTTGAGGCTGTAATTGTTGCCAAAGGTGCTTCAACAAAGTATTGAGCAAAGGCTGTGAATATGTACATGTGATTTTTTTTTTTTCATTTTTCTATTTTTAATAAATTTGCAAAGATTTAAAACAAACTTCTTTCACATTGTCATTATGGGGTATTATTTGTAGAATTTTGAGGAAAACAATGAATTTAATCCATTTTGGAATAAGGCTGTAACATAACAAAATGTAGAAAAAGTGAAGCGCTGTGAATAATTTCCGGATGCACTGTAGGTCAAAATGCTGAAAAAGTTAATGCTGGTTCTTATAGAAAGGTGTCAGAACATACAGTGCATCACAGTTTGTGTTATGGGGCTGCATCATTGCAGATGGGTCGGGGTGCCCATGCTGGCCTGTGTCCAAAGCCAAAACCACCTACAATGGGTACGTCTGCATCAAAACTGGACCATGGAGCAATAGAAGAAGGTGGCCTGGTCTGATAAATTCAAGAGTGGTTTAAGGAAAACATTGGGCTTGAGGTATTGACTTGGCCTCCAAATGCTTCTCTAGAAATATGCGTTTACATATTCAACACCTATTAATAAAAAGGTGCTGAAAATATAAAAGATATCTATTAAGTGATATGTGCGGTTGTTAAACACATAAACAAATTAAAATAAAATAAAATAAAAGTCCATAAATATGTGGTAAATCATATGTTAATTAACAACACATGGGGGTTCCAAGGCGTAGATGGTGCCACAACTTCACATGGGGTGGAGACTGGAACCAACTCTGTATGGGGACACCTCACACTTGAATCATCTGCGTGCTCAAAGAGGACTGCAAATGGTAAAAATGGGTAACCTTACCAGAACAGGTGGACACAGTCACCGTACGGTGGAGTGTCATACAGACTTGAGGGATCCAATGGTCCCAGGGATATCTGGCTTTAGAGGTCCTGGCGAGGAGTCACGTCCAAGTCGACCGTCACCGTTCAGGGGTGTGGAAGTTCTTGATCGGGATGTCGGTCAGGATACCTCTCTCAGATAGACAGAGTGTGTGAAGAAAAAATAGCTAGGGCTCAGCAGGGTCCCATTCATGAAAGGAGACGAGGATAAAAAAAATCTCCACATAGGGCATGAATCAATTAAATAAGAGGCTTTTATTGAAAAGCTGAAAAAAGTGCTATCAACGCACTCCAAAGTATAAAACGTGATCACAAAGAGAATAAAAAATGGGATAAAATCGCGTGGTAACAAGGCATTTACAGGCATTAGCAACCCGACATGTTTCGGACCATCGTCCTTCTACTGGGGCATAAGCCTAAATGCCTGTACCACGCTTATATATACACAAGAATAATTGCACCAAATGCCAGTCAGCTGTGTGGAGCATGAATAGTTACATGGGTAATTATATGGGAATACTTAACAGCTGTGTTAAGCAGCCACTCTGTGTTTAACCTAATGCAGAACCTACATTGCTGACAGTGCAGGCTCTGTTCTAAATAGTTGACCAATCACGCTACTCTATACAGAGTCACGTGATCTACATAGTTGGGGCTGCAAATTTCAATGGAGGTAATCATCCAATCACGCCGCTCTATGCGGTGTCACGTGACGGCGTCATTGCGCGTGACGTCATCGCGCACCGGGCGTCGCGCTCCAGGCCTCCTTTTCACTCTAGGAAGTGAAAGGCTATGTAGTGGAGCTAAAGCAACCACAAACGGCCCTGGGAGACTCGTCATAGCGCGTCAGCCCGGCGCGCTCCAGAGCGCTCAGCTTCCGGTGTCCTCCATAGGGGGAATTAAGCATTCCAAATACAGGAAGAGCATATAAACATTCATAAACTTGTAAACAAGTAATTAAGCAATACCCACAAAATATACAAAGGTGACACATATGAATTCATGTGTCTGGCATTACATCCATATGGTAAATTGTGTAAAATATAAGAAATATAAAAAAATATAAAAAATACCATGTATTTAAAACCAAATGCTTATTAAGTATAATATAGCCCTATTCTAAAACTATGTGGCAAATTCTCAAAAGCTACTATGAAGATAAATGTGCATGTCAAGGACTATGAACACTTATTAGGACTTGTTAATAAAAGCATTTATGACCCATTCTACGTTTAACCCGTGAGGGGAGTAGCATTTTAGTTGGTATATCCAAAAAACTTCAAGTTGTGATACCCCCCTAGTACATGGGCCCCCTCTCCATGGTGGGACAAATTTATCTATAACTTGAAATTTAGAGCCCCTCGGATTTTTGTTATGGAATTCCAAGAAATGGCGAGGGACGCTATGGTTGGTGCGACCTTTTTTAATAGCAGTAATGTGTTCATTGACTCGAATGCTGAATGATCTGATGGTGCGACCTACATACTGCATATTGCAGGGACATGTAATTAAGTACACAATGTAGCGCGTGGTACATGTGACGAATTGCTTAATCTGATAAATAGTGGAAGTAACGGCAGATTCAAAACATACAGATCTATGATTACCACAGAGATTGTGCAAACACACATTACATTTCTTACAGGGATAGTATCCTTTAGTCTCTGGGAAAAAGGACGGTCTGGTGGGTGCTTCTATGACATTGCGAGAAATGCGATTCCGCAGTGTTGGAGCCCCCCTAAAAGTGACACCTGCCCTAGTAGGGAGCACCGGACCCAGGACCGCGTCGCTTCTCAAGATGTTCCAATGTCGATTTAGGATTCGTTTAATCTGTCTATGCTGGACAGAGAATTGGGTAAAGAGGGACCATTTAAATTTGTCATTGGAAGTTAATTTTGGTCTTATAGATGTCAACATCTTACGGTCTGTAAGGGAGATTTTTGTAATCTCTTGATCTATCTGGGCCGATTGGTAGCCTTTTTCCAAAAATCGTTCCTTCAAAAACTGTGCTTGTTGTAAAAAGTCAGTGATGTTAGTGCAGTTCCTATGTATGCGTAGTAGTTGACTGCGAGGGACAGAGTCCAACCAGGGGCCATAGTGGCAACTGTCCATGGAGATATAGCCATTTCTGTCCGTCGGCTTGAAAAAGGTAGTGGTAACGATCCGATGGTCAGAAATGGCAATCTCCAGGTCCAAGAAATGTATCGAAACTATGCTCAGTTCATATGTGAGGGTAATACCCCTATCATTATGGTTCAAAGTAGCCATGAAGTCATGAAGGGTTTCCTCGTCACCTTTCCATAGGAGGAGGATGTCGTCTCTATACCTAGCCCATAGGCACAGCTCAGGACGCTGTGCGGGATAGACGACATCCTCCTCCCAGAGGGCCATAAAAAGGTTGGCGAGGCTGGGGGCAAATTTGGCCCCCATCGCCACGCCTTTCCTTTGCAGGAAGAATTGATTATTATACCAGAAATTGTGTTGCAAACCGTAGAAGTTCCATGATATAGTGTTGTTGTGGTAATGGGATGTCTTCACTGGTATTCAAGTAATGTTCAACGGCCGCTAAACCCAACCTACGTGGGATAGAAGTATAAAAGGCTGTGACGTCTGCCGTGACCAAAATGAGGTTGTCTTGATATTCAATACCTTCCAACCGCCGAATAGTATCCCCGTGTCTCTAAGGTAGGATGGAACCTTAGACACAAGGGGTTGAAGGAAAAAATCTATGTAGCGGCCGACTCTAGAAGTAATAGTCGATACCGCTTATGATGGGTCTCCCCGGGGGTTTTGTACTATTTTTATGTACCTTGGGGAGGTAGTACATCACTGGGATGCGTGGTCCTACTGGGACTAAATAGTACACAAGGAGAGGAGGCGCCTCTAAGTGCAGTATTAAAACCAATTTTAATAAAAACTCTGTGCAAAACACTCACATTTTGTAGATTAACATTAAGCATGTAATGTAACTAGAAGTCCAGGAGGAGAGGGGTCCGTCAGGTCTGTCACTAACTGGCGCTGAGTCCTGCTGTGCGTGCGGCTGTGCCCGAACACCGCTAAAGCCGGCCGCGGTGATGAGGTTCCAAAGCGAGGCCTGAGACGCTGATGGAAAGCAGGCGCGGAGCTGTGACGTCACTGGGATGCGACGCGTTTCGTGAGCGTGCAGGCTACGATAGCACGGTTTTGCACAGAGTTTTTATTAAAATTGGTTTTAATACTGCACTTAGAGGCGCCTCCTCTCCTTGTGTTCTTTTGCAGATTATTGGGGCTTAGGTTCAGCTCTTCCAGGAAGGCAGCCATTAGTGTGGACTTCGAAATACTTGTTTGAACGTTTTATTTAGTCCCCTTCTTCCCCACATAGACTTTTGATGGACTTTATCAATTATCACCTCCTGCCATCTACATAATGGGTACATAGGAATGCCCAGCAATTTTGCGCCTTTACTTGCCTACAGTGGGACTAAATAGTCCTTTTCTTTTTTGGTGAGGATTCCTTGTTGGAAACCATATGCGACTAGATTCACTAAAAGTTTCTTGAATTCCCTAGTAGGATCCCGGGGAAGAGGTGTGTATGTTTTATCGTCGCTGAGAATATGGCACATCTCCCTGTGGTAATCCTCTTTGTCCAGGATAACCAATCCGCCCCCTTTATCAGCGGGGTGGATGACTATGTCCTTGCGTTCACAAAGAGATTTAAGACCTATCTTAATATTCGGGTGGTCATAAGTACGCTTGTTAGTCCATCCAAGTCTTTGAGAACCAAGTCACAAAAGACTTTAATGGCAGGTGCTGTAGTACTCGGGGGGTTAAATAAAGAGGGGTTAGCCAGTCCCGCATGAAGGACAGCTGGACCTGAAGTATCAATATTTGTATTATTTGTGCTTCCAACACCTCCAGGGTTGGCCAAGAAGTGTCGTTGCACATTGAGTTTCCTCAACATCACTGACTTTTTACAACAAGCACAGTTTTTGAAGGAACGATTTTTGGAAAAGGCTACCAATCTGCCCAGATAGATCAAGAGATTACAAAAATCTCCCTTACAGACCGTAAGACATTGACATCTATAAGACCAAAATTAACTTCCAATGACAAATTTAAATGGTCCCTCTTTACCCAATTCTCTGTCCAGCATAGACAGATTAAACGAATCCTAAATCTACATTGGAACATCTTGAGAAGCGACCCGGTCCTGGGTCCGGTGCTCCCTACTAGGGCAGGTGTCACTTTTAGGGGTGCTCCAACACTGCGGAATCGCATTTCTCGCAATGTCATAGAAGCACCCACTAGACCGTCCTTTTTCCCAGAGACTAAAGGATACTATCCCTGTAAGAAATGTAATGTGTGTTTGCACAATCTCTGTGGTAATCATAGATCTGTATGTTTTGAATCTGCCGTTACTTCCACTATTTATCAGATTAAGCACTTCGTCACATGTACCACGCGCTACATTGTGTACTTAATTACATGTCCCTGCAATATGCAGTATGTAGGTCGCACCATCAGATCATTCAGCATTCGAGTCAATGAACACATTACTGCTATTAAAAAAGGTCGCACCAACCATATCGTCCCTCGCCATTTCTTGGAATTCCATAACAAAAATCCGAGGGGCTCTAAATTTCAAGTTATAGATAAATTTGTCCCACCATGGAGAGGGGGCCCACATACTAGGGGGGTATCACAACTTGAAGTTTTTTTGGTAAACCAACTAAAATGCTACTCCCCTCACGGGTTAAACGTAGAATGGGTCATAAATGCTTTTATTAACAAGTCCTAATAAGTGTTCATAGTCCTTGACATGCACATTTATCTTCATAGTAGCTTTTGAGAATTTGCCACATAGTTTTAGAATAGGGCTATATTATACTTAATAAGCATTTGGTTTTAAATACATGGTATTTTTTATATTTTTTTATATTTCTTATATTTTACACAATTTACCATATGGATGTAATGCCAGACACATGGATTCATATGTGTCACCTTTGTATATTTTGTGGGTATTGCTTAATTACTTGTTTACAAGTTTATGAATGTTTATATGCTCTTCCTGTATTTGGAATGCTTAATTCCCCCTATGGGGGACACCGGAAGCTGAGCGCTCCGTAGTGCGCCGGGCTGACGCGCTACGACGAGTCTCCCAGGGCCGTTTGTGGTTGCTTTAGCTCCACTACATAGCCTTTCACTTCCTAGAGTGAAAAGGAGGCCTGGAGCGTGACGCCCGGTGCGCGATGACGTCGTCATGTGACGCCGCATAGAGCGGCGTGATTGGATGACTACCTCCATTGAAATTTGCAGCCCCAACTGTGTAGATCACGTGACTCTGTATAGAGTAGCGTGATTGGTCAACTACCGTATTTATCGGCGTATAACAAGCACTTTTTTCCCCTAAAAATCAGGGGAAAATCGCAGGTGCGTGTTATACGCCGATCCCCTGCGATCCCGAGCTGTCAATTCTTCAAAATCGCCGACCGCGATTTGAAAATGGCGCCGCCGGCGCCGAAATACACAGGCCCTGTGTATTTCGGCACCGGCGGCGCCATTTTCAAATCGCGGTCGGCGATTTTGAAGCCCAGGTTAGCTGGGATAGAGGTTTGACGGCTGCACTGGGGAAGGCTGCACTGACAAGGCTGCACTGACAAGGCTGCACTGACATGGCTGCACTGACATGGCTGCACTGAGAAGGCTGCAATGATGGGCATTTAAATGTAAGTTTTTTTTCCCTTCAACTTCCCTCCTAAAAGTTTTTTCCCTTAAAATTCCCTACTAAATTGGGGTGTGTGTTATACGCCGATAAATACGGTATTTAGAACAGAGACTGCACTGTCAGCAATGTAGGTTCTGCATTAGGTTAAACACAGAGTGGCTGCTTAACACAGCTGTTAAGTATTCCCATATAATTACCCATGTAACTATTCATGCTCCACACAACTGACTGGCATTTGGTGCAATTATTCTTGTGTATATATAAGCGTGGTACAGGCATTTAGGCTTATGCCCCAGTAGAAGGACGATGGTCCGAAACATGTCGGGTTGCTAATGCCTGTAAATTCCTTGTTACCACGCAATTTTATCCCATTTTTTATTCTCTTTGTGATCACGTTTTATACTTTGGAGTGCGTTGATAGCACTTTTTTCAGCTTTTCAATAAAAGCCTCTTATTTAATTGATTCATGCCCTATGTGGAGATTTTTTTATCCTCGTCTCCTTTCATGAATGGGACCCTGCTGAGCCCTAGCTATTTTTTCTTCACACACTCCGTCTATCTGAGAGAGGTATCCTGACCGACATCCCGATCAAGAACTTCCACACCCCTGAACGGTGACGGTCGACTTGGACGTGACTCCTCGCCAGGACCTCTAAAGCCAGATATCCCTGGGACCATTGGATCCCTCAAGTCTGTATGACACTCCACCGTACGGTGACTGTGTCCACCTGTTCTGGTAAGGTTACCCATTTTTACCATTCGCAGTCCTCTTTGAGCACGCAGATGATTCAAGTGTGAGGTGTCCCCATACAGAGTTGGTTCCAGTCTCCACCCCATGTGAAGTTGTGGCACCATCTACGCCTTGGAACCCCCATGTGTTGTTAATTAACATATGATTTACCACATGTTTATGGACTTTTATTTTATTTTATTTTAATTTGTTTGTGTTTAACAACCGCACATATCACTTAATAGATATCTTTTATATTTTCAGCACCTTTTTATTAATATGTGTTGAATATGTAAACGCATATTTCTAGCGCTGCATGTGTTTTCTATTTTTCCTATTTTGCACATTGCTTACCATATTGTTTCATGCTGGCAACTACCACTTATATAATTTTGTAATAGCGCAATTATTGATTGGTTTCATTGTTTTTCACTGTTTTGGGTTTATAGTTGCTGCCATTACCTTTGTTCCATATCACGTTATGGATGTTTTTGAGTATCGCACTACTCGTTCTATCACCACAGAAGGAGTTTTTGTTGTCATAAACACTAACACTGAAATAGGGGGTTTGTTTATGCGTCTCAAAAATCTGATGGTTTCTGAGATCCACCTCCTCTGGGACATTGCGTTCCTGGAGCAATACTCCAAGGAGCGCATGGTCCCTAGAGGTTTGAGGTGGGATATCCATCCACAGCAAGATGAAGTGGAAGTTGAGTCATGGTATCACTACTTCAATGAAGCAGGGGTCAAACTTCTAGGCTTCTTGATGGATAGGAAGAAAAATAGACTATCACTGATTGATAGAGAGATTAAGGAACTTAAAGATAAACTCCTCCCTTATAAAACTACACCTGAATATCTATCTCTTTCAACTAATCTTAAAAACCATTTAGAAAAAGAAGATAAAGATCAACGGACTAAAAAACAGAAGAAATATACACGAGATACCAATGACTACAGGAGACATCTTGTTTTCAACTGGCAAAAGAAAGATGGTGACGCCCCCGCTGGACCATCAGGCCCGGCTGAGATGGACACCTCTTCTACAATTATAAACAGTAGAACAGTCCCGACACCTTTAGGGACACATTCTAGCCAAAATACTATGCCTAAGAACACCCATCTCCCCACTACCCCGGACAATCGTAATAAACTCCCCATTAGGAACTATTCTACCTATAACTCTTCTGGTTATGGCTACCAACATCCCAACAGAGGAAGAGGGAACACCCGGAGGGGTAGAGGTAATTCTTATGGGCAGAGCAGAGGGAATGGACATTCAGAAACATATGCCCATTATAGATCCCCTCACATGTATAATAGATCCCCTCAACGTAACCAGCATTCAAGGGACTATTCAGAATCATATTATACCCACTGTACTCCCATTCGTACATATAATAGGTTTTCACCCTTAAGAGATGAACCCCACACTGGGGATCATTACCAATTGGATAGATCACCATACACATACAATCATTCATTATCGGATCCCCTATATAAAGAGGATTTTCCTCGGGGACCAACAGGGCCAAACGAAGAGGAGACGGACACGAGGCTCCAGAGGAGGCTGGAGGGCCAGGAAAAAGAAAACGACAATTAAAAAAGAGCGGCATTTTTAATCTTAGCCAAAAATCCTTTTCTATCGCTGAACTACATGTACTGGACAAGGGTCTCAAGTTTGCTCCCTCTAAAAAGTTGAACAAATTTGAGACTTTTATTGATGTCCAGAAGTTTAAAAGGAAACTCAATGTGCAACGACACTTCTTGGCCAACCCTGGAGGTGTTGAAAGCACAAATAATACAAATATTGATAATTCAGGTCCAGCTGTCCTTCATACGGGACTGGCTAACCCCTCTTTATTTAACCCCCCGAGTACTACAGCACCTGCCATTAAAGTCTTTTGTGACTTGGTTCTCAAAGACTTGGATGGACTATCTAACAAGCGTACTTATGACCACCCGAATATTAGGATAGGTCTTAAATCTCTTTGTGAATGCAAGGACATAGTCATTCACCCCGCTGATAAAGGGGGCGGATTGGTTATCCTGGACAAAGAGGATTACCACAGGGAGATGTGCCATATTCTCAGCGACGATAAAACATACACACCTCTTCCCCGGGATCCTACTAGGGAATTCAAGAAACTTTTAGTGAATCTAGTCGCATATGGTTTCCAACAAGGAATCCTCACCAAAAAAGAAAAGGACTATTTAGTCCCAGTAGGAACACGCATCCCAGTGATGTACTACCTCCCCAAGGTACATAAAAATAGTACAAAACCCCCGGGGAGACCCATCATAAGCGATATCGACTCTATTACTTCTAGAGTCGGCCGCTACATAGATTTTTTCCTTCAACCCCTTGTGTCTAAGGTTCCATCCTACCTTAGAGACACGGGGGATACTATTCAGCGGTTGGAAGGTATTGAATATCAAGACAACCTCATTTTGGTCACGGCAGACGTCACAGCGTTATATACTTCTATCCCACATAGGTTGGGTTTAGCGGCCGTTGAACATTACTTGAATACCAGTGAAGACATCCCATTACCACAACAACACTATATCATGGAACTTCTACGGTTTGCAACACAATCAAACTATCTCTGGTATAATAATCAACTCTTCCTGCAAAGGAAAGGCGTGGCGTTGGGGGCCAAATTTGCCCCCAGCCTGGCCAACCTTTTTATGGCCCTCTGGGAGGAGGAAGTCGTCTATCCCGCACAGCGTCCTGAGCTGTGCCTATGGGCTAGGTATATAGACGACATCCTCCTCCTATGGAAAGGTGACGAGGAAACCCATCATGACTTCATGGCTACTTTGAACCATAATGATAGGGGTATTACCCTCACATATGAACTGAGCACAGTTTCGATACATTTCTTGGACCTGGAGATTGCCATTTCTGACCGTCGGATCGTTACCACTACCTTTTTCAAGCCGACGGACAGAAATGGCTATATCTCCATGGACAGTTGCCACTATGGCCCCTGGTTGGACTCTGTCCCTCGCAGTAAACTACTACGCATACATAGGAACTGCACTAACATCACTGACTTTTTACAACAAGCACAGTTTTTGAAGGAACGATTTTTGGAAAAAGGCTACCAATCGGCCCAGATAGATCAAGAGATTACAAAAATCTCCCTTACAGACCATAAGACGTTGACATCTATAAGACCAAAATTAACTTCCAACGACAAATTTAAATGGTCCCTCTTTACCCAATTCTCTGTCCAGCATAGACAGATTAAACGAATCCTAAATCGACATTGGAACATCTTGAGAAGCGACCCGGTCCTGGGTCCGGTGCTCCCTACTAGGGCAGGTGTCACTTTTAGGGGGGCTCCAACACTGCGGAATTGCATTTCTCGCAATGTCATAGAAGCACCCACTAGACCGTCCTTTTTCCCAGAGACTAAAGGATACTATCCTTGTAAGAAATGTAATGTGTGTTTGCACAATCTCTGTGGTAATCATAGATCTGTATGTTTTGAATCTGCCGTTACTTCCACTATTTATCAGATTAAGCACTTCGTCACATGTACCACGCGCTACATTGTGTACTTAAGTCAATGAACACATTACTGCTATTAAAAAAGGTCGCACCAACCATAGCGTTCCTCGCCATTTCTTGGAATTCCATAACAAAAATCCGAGGGGCTCTAAATTTCAAGTTATAGATAAATTTGTCCCACCATGGAGAGGGGGCCCACGTACTAGGGGGGTATCACAACTTGAAGTTTTTTGGGTATACCAACTAAAATGCTACTCCCCTCACGGGTTAAACGTAGAATGGGACATAAATGCTTTTATTAACAAGTCCTAATAAGTGTTCATAGTCCTTGACATGCACATTTATCTTCATAGTAGCTTTTGAGAATTTGCCACATAGTTTTAGAATAGGGCTATATTATACTTAATAAGCATTTGGTTTTAAATACATGGTATTTTTTATATTTTTTTATATTTCTTATATTTTACACAATTTACCATATGGATGTAATGCCAGACACATGAATTCATATGTGTCACCTTTGTATATTTTGTGGGTATTGCTTAATTACTTGTTTACAAGTTTATGAATGTTTATATGCTCTTCCTGTATTTGGAATGCTTAATTCCCCCTATGGGGGACACCGGAAGCTGAGCGCTCTGGAGTGCGCCGGGCTGACGCGCTATAACGAGTCTCCCAGGGCCGTTTGTGGTTGCTTTAGCTCCACTACATAGCCTTTCACTTCCTAGAGTGAAAAGGAGGCCTGGAGCGCGACGCCCGGTGCGCGACGCCCGGTGCGCGATGATGTCACGCGCAATGACCCTGTCACGTGACACCGCATAGAGCGGCGTGATTGGATGACTACCTCCATTGAAATTTGCAGCCCCAACTGTGTAGATCACGTGACTCTGTATAGAGTAGCGTGATTGGTCAACTATTTAGAACAGAGCCTGCACTGTCAGCAATGTAGGTTCTGCATTAGGTTAAACACAGAGTGGCTGCTTAACACAGCTGTTAAGTATTCCCATATAATTACCCATGTAACTATGCATGCTCCACACAGCTGACTGGCATTTGGTGCAATTATTCTTGTGTATATATAAGCGTGGTACAGGCATTTAGGCTTATGCCCCAGTAGAAGGACAATGGTCCGAAACATGTCGGGTTGCTAATGCCTGTAAATGCCTTGTTACCACGCGATTTTATCCCATTTTTTATTCTCTTTGTGATCACGTTTTATACTTTGGAGTGCGTTGATAGCACTTTTTTCAGCTTTTCAATAAAAGCCTCTTATTTACTTGATTCATGCCCTATGTGGAGATTTTTTTATCCTTGTCTCCTTTCATGAATGGGACCCTGCTGAGCCCTAGCTATTTTTTTTTCACACACTCCGTCTATCTGAGAGAGGTATCCTGACCGACATCCCGATCAAGAACTTCCACACCCCTGAACGGTGACGGTCGACTTGGACGTGACTCCTCGCCAGGACCTCTAAAGCCAGATATCCCTGGGACCATTGGATCCCTCAAGTCCGTATGACACTCCACCGTACGGTGACTGTGTCCACCTGTTCTGGTAAGGTTACCCATTTTTACCATTCGCAGTCCTCTTTGAGCACGCAGATGATTCAAGTGTGAGGTGTCCCCATACAGAGTTGGTTCCAGTCTCCACCCCATGTGAAGTTGTGGCACCATCTACGCCTTGGAACCCCTATGTGTTGTTAATTAACATATGATTTACCACATAGTTACATAGTTACATAGTAGGTGAGGTTGAAAAAAGACACAAGTCCATCAAGTCCAACCTATGTGTGTGATTATGTGTCAGTATTACATTACATATCCCTGTATATTGCGGTCATTTAGGTGATTATCTAATAGTTTCTTGAAGCTATCAATGCTCCCCGCTGAGACCACCGCCTGTGGAAGGGAATTCCACATCCTTGCCGCTCTTACAGTAAAGAACCCTCTACGTAGTTTAAGGTTAAACCTCTTTTCTTCTAATTGTAATGAGTGGCCACGAGTCTTATTAAACTCTCTTCTGCGAAAAAGTTTTATCCCTATTGTGGGGTCACCAGTACAGTATTTGTAAATTGAAATCATATCCCCTCTCAAGCGTCTCTTCTCCAGAGAGAATAAGTTCAGTGCTCGCAAACTTTCCTCATAACTAAGATCCTCCAGACCCTTTATTAGCTTTGTTGCCCTTCTTTGTACTCGCTCCATTTCCAGTACGTCCCTCCTGAGGACTGGTGCCCAGAACTGGACAGCATACTCCAGGTGCGGGCGGACCAGAGTCTTGTAGAGCGGGAGAATTATTGTTTTATCCCTGCAGTTGATCCCCCTTTTAATGCATGCCAATATTCTGTTTGCTTTATTAGCAGCAGCTTGGCATTGCATGCCATTGCTGAGCCTATCATCCACTAGGACCCCCAAGTCCTTTTCCATCCTAGATTCCCCCAGAGGTTCTCCCCCCCAGTGTATAGATTGCATTCATATTTTTGCCACCCAAATGCATTATTTTACATTTTTCTACATTGAACCTCATTTGCCATGTAGTCGCCCACCACATTAATTTGTTCAGGTCTTTTTGCAAGATTTCCACATCCTGCGGAGAAGTTATTGCCCTGCTTAGCTTAGTATCGTCTGCAAATACAGAGATTGAACTGTTTATCCCATCCTCCAGGTCGTTTATGAACAAATTAAATAGGATTGGTCCCAGCACAGAACCCTGGGGAACCCCACTACCCACCCCTGACCATTCTGAGTACTCCCCATTTATCACCACCCTCTGAACACGCCCTTGTAGCCAGTTTTCAATCCATGTACTCACCCTATGGTCCATGCCAACGCACCTTATTTTGTACAGTAAACGTTTATGGGGAACTGTGTCAAATGCTTTTGCAAAATCCAGATACACCACGTCTACGGGCCTTCCTTTATCTAGATGGCAACTCACCTCCTCATAGAAGGTTAATAGATTGGTTTGGCAAGAACGATTCTTCATGAATCCATGCTGATTACTGCTAATGATATCATTCTTATTACTAAAATCTTGTATATAGTCCCTTATCATCCCCTCCAAGAGTTTACATACTATTGATGTTAGGCTAACTGGTCTGTAATTCCCAGGGATGTTTTTTGGGCCCTTTTTAAATATTGGTGCTACATTGGCTTTTCTCCAATAAGCTGGTACCATTCCAGTCAATAGACTGTCTGTAAAAATTAGGAACAACGGTCTGGCAATCACCTGACTGAGTTCCCTAAGTACCCTCGGATGCAAGCCATCTGGTCCCGGTGATTTATTAATGTTAAGTTTCTCAAGTCTAATTTTAATTCCGTCCTCTGTTAACCATGTAGGTGCTTCCTGTGTTGTGTCATGAGGATAAACACTGCAGTTTTGGTTACTGAAGCCCCCCGATTCACTCGTGAAGACTGAGGAGAAGAATAAATTCAATACCTTTGCCATCTCCCCATCCTTTGTAACCAGATGTCCTTCCTCATTCTTTATGGGGCCAATATGGTCTGTCCTCCCTTTTTTACTGTTTACATACTTAAAGAATTTCTTGGGATTTTTTTTGCTCTCCTCTGCTATGTGTCTTTCATGTTCCATCTTAGCCATCCTAATTGCACCCTTACATTTCTTATTGCATTCTTTATAAATTCTGAATGCTGTGGATGATCCCTCAACCTTGTATTTTTTGAAGGCCTTCTCCTTTGCTTTTATATGCATTTTTACATTGGAGTTAAGCCATCCAGGATGTTTGTTCGCTCTTTTAAATTTATTACCCAATGGGATACATTGGCTAATGTCCTTATTTAATATGCTCTTAAAGCAAACCCATCTCTCCTCCGTATTCTTTGTTCCTAATATTTTATCCCAATTTATGCCTTTTAGCAAGGTTTGTAGTTTAGGGAAGTTGGCTCTTTTGAAATTCAGTGTCTTTGTGTTCCCTTCATGTCTCCTATTTGTGTGATTTATACTGAAACTAATTGACCTGTGACATATTTATGGACTTTTATTTTATTTTATTTTAATTTGTTTATGTGTTTAACAACCGCACATATCACTTAATAGATATCTTTTATATTTTCAGCACCTTTTTATTAATATGTGTTGAATATGTAAACTAGTATTTCTAGCGCTGCATGTGTTTTCTATTTTTCCTATTTTGCACATTGCTTACCACATTGTTTCATGCTGGCAGCTACCACTTATATAATTTTGTAATAGCGCAATTATTGATTGGTTTCATTGTTCTCCAAATGCTTCTGACCTCAACCCAATTGAGCAGCTGTGGGGTGTACTGAAAAAACACAGATCTGTGAAGCCCCCACCTAGCAAAGGATCTGCTACTGATGACTTTGTGTCAGATATTGCAGCATACAGTACCTTCAGCAGTCTAGTGGCGTCCATGCTTTAACGGGTTATAGTGGGTGGTCTATATTTTCTGAACGCAAGGGACGTGGAGAATAAGGCTGGGTTCACACCTCCGACGAATGCGGCTTGCAGCAAGGGTCAGTGCGTCCCTGTTTTCTGTTTCGGGGACGATTCAGGGCCAAGTTTTTGCCTGAATTCGGCCCTGAAACGGAGCCCAAGCCACTCTGCAGATATGTGGCCGGATTCGCATAGGTGTGAACCCAGCCTAAAATGGTGGTAAATGCAATTTTTTTTTTTTTTATGTTGCATATGATTTGCGCAGCTGTTTATCAAACATTTTCAGGCACCTTCAGAGCCCTATGAAAATGGTTGGGCACCTTTAGAGACACCCGGATCCCCTTTACCTGAAAGCCATTTTTTATGTCACACAATATTAGTGCAATGGTTTATCAAACTCAAAGTGATAAACTTCACACTCCATTATCTTCTTCACTGGCCACCACGGCTAGAGAAAGTGACAACCGAACCAAGAAGTGTTGTAATATACACTCAATGGTCACTTTATTAGGTACACCTTGCTAGTACCGGGTTGGACCCCCTTTTGCCTTCAGAACTGCCTTAATTCTTCATGGCATAGATTCAACAAGATGTTGGAAACATTCCTCAGAGATTTTGGTCCAAATTGACATGATCGCATCACGCAGTTGCTGCAGGTCTGTCCGCTGCACATCCATGGTGCGAATCTCCCGTTCCACCACATCCCAAAGGTGCTCTATTGGATTGGGATCTGGTGACTGTGAAGGCCATTGGAGTGCAGTGAACTCATTGTCATGTTCAAGAAACCAGTGGTGAGAGGATTTGAGCTTTGTGACATGGTGCATTATCCTGCTGGAAGGAGCCACCAGAAGATTCTTATCAATTAATACTAAGAGGCCCAAAGTGTGCCAAGAAAATATCCCCCACACCATTACACCACCGCCACCATCCTGAACCGTTGATACAAGTGTGTCCAGTCTAATGAGGACCTCCAAGGCCAAAGATAGCTGACATCCTTCAATATGTAGTGGGTTGTGAGGCATAGTGGGTGCATAGATGGTGAAAGTCATTGGGCGCCAGACACTTCGTGGATGTAAAAGAGGTTTTATTTCTTTTGACAGTCCTTTTTGTATTTTGGGGAAAAGAGGGTTAGGGCCAGGACACCCTTAAGTAGTTTTAGATTCAATTGGCAGACTCTGAGACTTCAATAGGAAGACACCCGTGTAGGGAAAGGCCCCAGGAAAGCGCAACATTCATCTGTACATGCAGGAATGCTGTCTCCTGTGGTAACAGTCTTTAACAGTTCCTAACTCAAACGTAACAGTCTTTTCAGCTTCACTACAACTGCCTCTTGTAGTTCTTCAACACTGAGCACCTGGTCTCTTGCTAGATTCACTGACTCTGAATCCCTTAAGCTCCTCCAAGGTTGGCAGTGGTATCTCCTCAAGCGTCACCCATGCTTCCCTGCTGGGTCCCTAGCTTGGCACTCCAGATACTTTTCAAGCTTCACCCCTGCTAACCAGTGAGGTCCCTGACTTGACTCACAAGGCTGCTCTGCAAGCGTCTCCTCTGTGAGTTGGGTCCCTGACTTGATCACCGCCTGAAGTTTCCCGATTCTCCACCGTGCCCCTTCAGTGAGAATATGGTTCCGGTACTTGCTTAAGTTACTCACTGTGGACCCTGGTAAAGGTGGTTGGTCCCTTTGTGGCGACGGCTTCCCTTCTACCTCCGACCACTGACAGGTTCTCCGGGCGACAGAACCATAACTTCTGGTTGGACTGCAAGCTGCAATCCCAACCCTGGGCTGCTCTCTTTACTTCTGTATAGGCCCTCACACAGCCTAGCAGCCAGATGCCCCCAGGATAGGCCCAATCTTTGGCCTAGCAGCCCAGGGTGTACAACACACATCCACCCAGACAGGCGACCAGAAGGCACAGAACATAGATCACCTGACCTCACCTGAATATATAGGTTCACCCAGCAGGCCAAGGGATTCAAGAAAACACCTGCCCATTGGCTGAGCAACTCCATATACCTATAACCTGACCTTGGGTTGCCCTTCTCGTATCTAGTACCACCAAGCACCCGGCCACCTAGTGATAGAGGGGAAAAGTGCAACAAGGCCAAACTTAGGAAGAAATCAATTGATCTCTATCAATCGACCAAGATAATGACTCCTGGCAAGTAAATTTGTGAGGAGCTCCCTGATTAAACCCCTGGGTGCTACATCCTCACCCTGCCCAAGAAACTATGTCTCAGAGTTTGCAGAAAAATATAATTTGAGCTCCCAAGCCTGAGAGCGAATGTCCTGGCAAAAACTGGGATGGGGGAGAACAGGGAAAGGGTTAACAGTATAACAATAGAACAACATACAGTAGGGACGGAAAGTATTCAGACCCCCTTAATTTTTCACTCTTTGTTATACTGCAGCCATTTGCTAAAATTATTTAAGTTAATTTTTTTTCCTCAATGCACACACAGCACCCCATATTGACAGAAAAACACAGAATTGTTGACATTTTTGCAGATTTATTAAAAAAGAAAAACTGAAATATCACATGGTCCTAAGTATTCAGACCCTTTGCTGTGACACTCATATATTTAACTCAGGTGCTGTCCATTTCTTCTGATCATCCTTGAGATGGTTCTACACCTTCATCTGAGTCCAGCTGTGTTTGATTATACTGATTGGAATGGAGTAGGAAAGCCACACACCTGTCTATATAAGACCTTACAGCTCACAGTGCATGTCAGAGCAAATGGGAATCATGAGGTCAAAGGAACTGCCTGAAGAGCTCAGAGACAGAATTGTGGCAAGGCACAGATCTGGTCAAGGTTACAAAAAAATTTCTGCAGCACTTAAGGTTCCTAAAAGCACAGTGGCCTCCATAATCCTTAAATAGAAGACGTTTGGGACAACCAGAACCCTTCCTAGAGCTGGCCGTCCGGCCAAACTGAGCTATCGGGGGAGAAGAGCCTTGGTGAGAGAGGTAAAGAAGAACCCAAAGATCACTGTGGCTGAGCTCCAGAGATGCAGTCGGGAGATGGGAGAAAGTTGTAGAAAGTCAACCATCACTGCAGCCCTCCACCAGTCGGGGCTTTATGGCAGAGTGGCCCGACGGAAGCCTCTCCTCAGTGCAAGACACATGAAAGCCCACATGGAGTTTGCTAAAATCAGTGCCCCAATCATCAGTGCCATCTATCAGTGCCCATCACTTCCACCTACAAGTGTTACCTATCAGTGCTCATTATTGCCAGCTATTAGAACCCATCAATTCTGCCTATCAGCCCCACCTATCAGTGCTCATTAATGCCGCCTAACAGCGTCCATCAGTGCCACCTATCAGTACTCTTCAATTCTGCCCATCAATACTGCCTGAGTTCTGCCTATCAGTGTTCCTCAGTGCTCATCAGTACCACCTATCAGTGCCCATCAATGCCACCTATCAGTGCTCATCAGTGCCTTCTATCAGTGCCCATAAATGCCTCCTATCAGTGCCCATCAGTGCCTTCTATCAGTGTCCATCAGTGCCTTCAATCAGTGCCCATTAGTGCCTTCCATCAGTGCCTCCCATCGGTGCCCATTAGTGCCTCCTATCAGTGCCCATTAGTGCCTTCTATCAGTGCTCATCAGTGCCCATTAGTGCCTTCTATCAGTGCTCATCAGTGAATGCTATTAATTTCCATCAGTGCCGTCTGCCTTCTCAGGACAGCACGGCTGACGGCTCTGTACGTAAAGCGGTGTCTGTCATGGAACAGTAGCACAGAGACACCGGCATTAACGTTCTATTTGCCCGTCCGTCCTCTCTCACAGGGAATGAGAGAGGACGCACAGCTGATCTCGCTGCTCCCCCTTCTCCCCCCTCCCCTCTCCTGTGTGATCGATCCGCAGGCAGTCAAGTGCGAAGCTAAGGAGCTCACATTTCCCGTGGAACACACAGGAGGGGGGAGAAGGGGGAGCAGTGAGATCAGCTGTGTGTCCTCTCCCATCCCCTGCCAGAGAGGACGGGCAAATAGAACGTTAATGCCGGTGTCTCTGTGCTACTGTTCCAAGACAGA
This sequence comes from Aquarana catesbeiana, assembly GCF_042186555.1. NCBI lineage: Eukaryota > Metazoa > Chordata > Amphibia > Anura > Ranidae > Aquarana > Aquarana catesbeiana. The sequence goes on from NC_133335.1 coordinate 194,899,333, forward strand.
CACCGATCTCCGCTCAGAGCCGTGTGTGAATAACAACCCCGCTGGGCCCCCCCCCACAGTGGCGGAATGCCGGGCCCCGTCGCAAGTGCCACTGTTGCGACCCTGGTAATAACGCCACTGGTCTGAATACTTAGGACCATGTGATATTTCAGTTTTTCTTTTTTAATAAATCTGCAAAAATGTCAACAACTCTGTGTTTTTCTGTCAATATGGGGTGCTGTGTGTACATTAATGAGGAAAAAAATGAACTTAAATGATTTTAGCAAATGGCTGCAATATAATAAAGAGTGAAAAATTCTAGGGGATCTGAATACTTTCCGTCTCCACTGTATGTGTGGCGTGCCACATGAATAAACATTGGTATCACATGAAAAGTAATTAGTCACGTATGACATTCAAGTATCAAAAATAGTTATGTACATTTTGAAAGCAAGTAAGCAATAATGCTATCACCTAACTATCTAATATATACAGTCGTAAAAATATATATAGGGTTAGTGTTGTCATCCGGCTAGATCTCTGTCTCTCCTTAGTCAAGGAAGATGCACCAACACAGCAACACCTGAAAGAGAGAAATCACAACAATGCAAAGGCATCCTACCCTATAAGAATATAGTGCAATATGTACACAGTGATTTGAACTGATCCTCAGCCGAGGGCAGCATGAAAATGTAAAAAAACATCCTATACATGTCTACATTATTTACATCTGGAATGCATGCCCAATTCTAATTGAGAATGCCACCCCCTTTCCTGATCAGCATAGATTGATAAACTTTAACAAGACTTTAACCACTTTAGCCCCGGACCATTATGCTGCCTAAGGACCAGAGGACTTTTTCCAATTTGGCACTGCGTCGCTTTAACTGCTAATTGCGCGGTCATGCAATGCTGTACCCAAACGAAATTTGCGTCCTTTTCTTCCCACAAATAGAGCTTTCTTTTGATGGTATTTGATCACCTCTGCGGTTTTTATTTTTTGCGCTATAAACGGAAAAAGACCGAAAATTTAGAAAAAAAATGATATTTTCTACTTTTTGTTATAACAAAAATCCAAAAAACTCAATTTTAGTCATACATTTAAGCCAAAATGTATTCGGCCACATGTCTTTGGTAAAAAAAAATGTCAATAAGCGTATATTTATTGGTTTGCGCAAAAGTTATAGCGTCTACAAACTAGGGTACATTTTCTGGAATTTACACAGCTTTTAGTTTATGACTGCCTATGTCATTTCTTGAGGTGCTAAAATGGCAGGGCAGTACAAACCCCCCCCCAAATTACCCCATTTTGGAAAGTAGACACCCCAAGGAAATTGCTGAGAGGCATGTTGAACCCATTGAATATTTATTTTTTTGTCTCAAGTGATTGAATAATGACAAAAAAAAAAAAAAAATTTACAAAAAGTTGTCACTAAATGGTATATTGCTCACACAGGCCATGGGCCTATGTGGAATTGCACCCCAAAATACATTTAGCTGCTTCTCCTGAGTATGGGGATACCACATGTGTGGGACTTTTTGGGAGCCTAGCCGCGTACAGGGCCCCAAAAAACAATCACCGCCTTCAGGATTTCTAAGGGTGTAAATTTTTGATTTCACTCTTCACTGCCTATCACAGTTTCGGAGGCCATGGAATGCCCAGGTGGCACAAAACCCCCCCAAATGACCCCATTTTGGAAAGTAGACACCCCAAGCTTTTTGCTGAGAGGCATGGTGAGTATTTTGCAGCTCTCATTTGTTTTTGAAAATGAAGAAAGACAAGAAAAAACATTTTTTTTTCTTTTTTTTAATTTTCAAAACTTTGTGACAAAAAGTGAGGTCTGCAAAATACTCACTATACCTCTCAGCAAATAGCTTGGGGTGTCTACTTTCCAAAATGGGGTCATTTGGGGGGGATTTGTGCCACCTGGGCATTCCATGGCCTCCGAAACTGTGATAGGCAATGAAGAGTGAAATCAAAAATTTACGCCCTTAGAAAGCCTGAAGGCAGTGCTTGGTTTTCGGGGTCCCGTACGCGGCTAGGCTCCCAAAAAGTCTCACACATGTGGTATCCCCGTACTCAGGAGAAGCAGCAGAATGTATTTTGGGGTGTAATTTCACATATTCCCATGGCATGTTTGAGCAATATATCATTTAGTGACAACTTTGTGCAAAACAAAAAAAATTTGTCTCTTTCCCGCAACTTGTGTCACAATATAAAATATTCCATGGACTCGACATGACTCTCAGCAAATAGCTTGGGGTGTCTACTTTCCAAAATGGGGTCATTTGGGGGGGTTTTGAACTGTCCTGGCATTTTATGCACAACATTTAGAAGCTTATGTCACACATCACCCACTCTTCTAACCACTTGAAGACAAAGCCCTTTCTGACACTTTTTGTTTGCATGAAAAAATTTTTTTTTTTTGCAAGAAAGAAAATTACTTTGAACCCCTCAAACATTATATATTTTTTTAAAGCAAATGCCCTACAGATTAAAATGGTGAGTGTTTCATTTTTTTTTTTCACACAGTATTTGCGCAGCGATTTTTCAAACGCATTTTTTGGGGAAAAAACACACTTTTTTAAATTTTAATGCACTAAAACACACTATATTGCCCAAATGTTTGATGAAGTAAAAAAAAAGATGATCTTAGGCCGAGTACATGGATACCAAACATGACATGCTTTACAATTGCGCACAAACATGCAGTGGCAACAAAATAAATACATTTTTAAAAGCCTTTAAAAGCCTTTACAGGTTACCACTTTAGATTTACAGAGGAGGTCTACTGCTAAAATTACTGCCCTCGATCTGACCTTCGCAGTGATACCTCACATGCATGGTGCAATTGCTGTTTACGTTTGACGACAGACCGACGCTTGCGTTCGCCTTAGCGCGAGAGCAGGGGGCGACAGGGGTGCTTTTTTTTTTTTTTCTTTATTATTTTTTTGCTTTTTTATCTTATTTTTAAACTGTTCCTTTCATTTTTTTTTTTTTAATCATTTTTATTGTTATCTCAGGGAATGTAAATATCTCCTATGATAGCAATAGGTAGTGACAGGTACTCTTTTTTGAAAAAATTGGGGTCTATTAGACCCTAGATCTCTCCTCTGCCCTCAAAGCATCTGACCACACCAAGATCGGTGTGATAAAATGCTTTCCCAATTTCCCAATGGCGCTGTTTACATCCGGTGAAATCTAAGTCATGAAATGCTCGTAGCTTCCGGTTTCTTAGGCCATAGAGATGTTTGGAGCCACTCTGGTCTCTGATCAGCTCTATGGTCAGCTGGCTGAATCACCGGCTGCATTCTCAGGTTCCCTGTTGAGACAGGAGAGCCAGAGAAAATCACGGAAAACGGTGGGGGGGGGCATTCCCTCCCACTGCTTGTAAAAGCAGTCTAGAGGCTAATTAGCCACTAGGATTGCTTTTACATGAAAGCCGACCGCTGGCTGAAAAGAATGATACCAAGATAATACCTAAACCTGCAGGCATCATTCTGGTATAACCACTCAAAGTCATGAATGGCGTACCTGAAGTCATAAAAATGGTTAACAATAAAACACAGTAAACGGTAAAGTATAAAAAATTGCATACCTGAAAAGCAAACATGATAAAACATAATAACAATAAAACATTGCAGAATAGAATACAGTAAAAAAAAGCAGAACAATAGAGAGAGAATAGAGAGAGAGAGAACAATAAAACTAAATTTTTTTTATATATATATATATATATATATATATATATATATATATATATTTTTTTTTTTTTTTTTTTTTACACTTTTTTTTGTAACTAACTTTTATTACTGTAACCGGTTCCAGGTTCGGGTCTCTCAAAATGCGATGGCATCTTGGGAGACCCTGTGAAAGTGTGCCTAGTCTGTGCAATGCTGTACGCTACGCTAATACTCAACTAGTGTATGGTAGCGCTCAAAACATTCACCAATGCAGGATTGTCAGGACAGGAGGGACAATAATAGTGGGTGTCACGCCTATATCCGCGCTTGCTGCAGACACAACATCTTTTTTGGGGGGTTCGTTGGGTAGGGGTACTCAGGAGGACATAAAGAAAATGCCTCTCATGCAGCCGACTGCATTTGGTTGGGGATGTGAATGGGGGAAGTACGGGCACTGCAGAAGTGGTGGGTTCCCAATTAGGATTGGCGAATGCAGCAGGAAGGGCATTGTGGGCACGACGGGCCTGTGTTTGTCTTCTTCTTGGTGGCAGCGGGACACTACTTGTGCTTGCCACCTCACCAGCTTGAACTGCACTTATGGGACTCGCCACGTCACCAAGTGTTACTGCAGTGCTGGTTTGACTACGACCGGGGTGTACTAGGCCGCTGGTGCTTGCCAGTTCACCAAAACGCTACCAAAAAAACTGTTAGCGATCGCAGGGATCAGGCCTGACTCTGCGAACGCTGCAGATATGCGTTTAGAGTTTTGTAAGTGACAGTGTTCGATCCATACTGCACTTGGGTGGGCTGGGCTGGACCGGGCGGAGGGGCAAAACGCAGGTGCTAGCAGGTATCTGGGCTGATCCCGCTAACACTGCGTTTTTGGGAACCCTAAACTGCTGGGGATGATAGTATAGATCTGATCGGATCAGATATTGATCCGTTCAGATACTACACCACTAAGGGAGGTGTACGGTGCGTGCGTGGGTGTTAGCGGTACTGGCACTAACCTGACGCTGCCTGGGGCTGGTGCTTGTCAGTTCACCAAAACGCTACCAAAAAAACTGTTAGCTATCGCAGGGATCAGGCCTGACTCCGCGAACGCTGCAGTTATGCGTTTAGTGTTTTTTAAGTGACAGTGATCGATCGATACTGCACTTGGGTGGGCTGGGCTGGGCCGGGCGGAGGGGCAAAACGCAGGTGCTAGCAGATATCTGGGCTGATCCCGCTAACACTGCGTTTTTGAGAACCCTAAACTGCTGGGGACGCTAGTATAGATCTGATCGGATCAGATATTGATCTGTTCAGATACTACACCACTAAGGGAGGTGTACGGTGCGTGCGTGGGTGTTAGCGTTACTGACACTAACCTGACGCTGCCTGGGGCTGGTGCTTGCCAGTTCACCAAAACGCTACCAAAAAAACTGTTAGCGATCGCAGGGATCAGGCCTGACTCTGCGAACGCTGCAGTTATGCATTTAGTGTTTTGTAAGTGACAGTGATCGATTGATACTGCACTTGGGTGGGCTGGGCCGGGCGGAGGGGCAAAACGCAGGTGCTAGCAGGTATCTGGGCTGATCCCGCTAACACTGCATTTTTGGGAACCCTAAACTGCTGGGGAGCTAGTACAGATCTGATCGGATCAGATATTGATCCGTTCAGATACTATACCACTAAGGGAGGCGTATGCTGCGTGCGTGGGTGTTAGCGGTACTGGCGCTAATCTGACGCTGCCTGGGGCAACGCATATCACCGCCGGGTGATCAGGGGGCTAAACCTTTATTCGGTAATAAATGGCGGGTGCCCTGACACTATAAAAAATAAACGAACTAACCAGCGTCACCCGTAACAGTTATACGGTGATCAGTGGTGAAAGGGTTAACTAGGGGGCAATCAAGGGGTTAAAACCTTTATTAGGAAGTATATGGGGGTCCCTGTCGCTATAAGACGCTGACGGCAAACCTAAATATTTACCTCCCTAACTATCGTCACCAGCGACACTAATACAGCGATCAGAAAAATGATCGCTTAGCGACACTGGTGACGGGGGGTAATCAAGGGGTTAAAACTTTATTGGGGGGGCTTAGGGGGGTATCCTAGACCTAAAGGGGGCTAACAGTAACTGTCCCACCACACTAATGCCCCGTACACACGGTCGGATTTTCCGATGGACAAAGTCCGATCGGAGCGTGTTGTCGGAAATTCCGACCGTGTGTGAGCTCCATCGGACATTTTCCATCGGATTTTCCGACATACAAAGTTGGAGAGCAGGAGATAAAATTTTCCGACAACAAAATCTGTTGTCGGAAATTCCGATCGTGTGTACACAAATCCGACGGACAAAGTGCCACGCATGCTCAGAATAAATAAAGAGATGAAAGCTATTGGCCACTGCCCCGTTTATAGTCCCGACGTACGTGTTTTACGTCACCGCGTTTAGAACGATCGGATTTTCCGACAACTTTGTGCGACCGTGTGTAGACAAAACAAGTTTGAGCCAACATCCGTCGGAAAAAAACCTAGGATTTTGTTGTCGGAATGTCCGAACAAAGTCCGACCGTGTGTACACCCTATAACTGTCACAAACTGACTCCATGCAGTAATCAGAAAAAAAAAAACTGCTTGGTGTCAGTGTGACGGGGGTGATCGGGGGGTAATCGGGGGGGGATTGGGGGTGTAATGCATACCTGGTGTGTTCTACTGTATGTGTGTGTGTTGTGCACTCACATTCCAGTCTTCTCTCCTCGGCGCCGGAACGGAAAATGCCGAGCTGAGGAGAGATGATATCATTTCCTCTGCCTCTGTGTACAATACAGAGGCAGGGAAATGATCCCATTGGCTGGGAGCGATCGCGAGGGGGGCCACGAATGGATGGCCTCCCCCTCACCACCGATCGCCAGGGAGGATTTGCCGACCGCCGCAGGCACCAGGGGGGGTCCGATCGAACCCCCCACCCGCGGGCAGGCAAGGACGTACCTGTAAGTCCTTTTGCCTGCCCGTGCCGCTCTGCCGACGTACACCGTCATGCGGCGGTCGTCAAGTGGTTAATCAGTAACAGTCCTGATGTAGATATATGAGTGCATTATTTGAAGAAATAGGCAATCATATCCATATCATATCCAGCCTATTCTAACTAGCTACATGCTCAGTGTCCATGACAGGTTACCGTCCATTAACTCTACTTCAAATGGACTACATTTCCCAGCAGTTCCTTTTCTTTTTCCAAAGGCAACTCTGGGCAAAGGGCATGACTGCATCTCAGGCAACAAGCAGCCAAGCAGCTTCTCTGCCTTTTGGCTAAGATCAAGTGTAGTATCTGTTCTTATCAGTTTCCAGAGGAGGCGCTGTGTCACTCTCGTTGGGGAGGGCCAGCAAATCCAATGGTGTTATAGTGCCTGGAAGGGCGGTAATCAGCAGTGACTATGCTGAGTTGCCCGACAGATAGACTGGGGACCAGCCAATGGTTTAGTCTGAGCTGCCAGGAAGGGTGCTCCTGGTGAGAATGGGTGCTGCATCTTGGTCTGGCCGGAGGGTCGGGTCCTTGGCCTTCTGGCCTGGATTGTGGTAGCTCTAGCTACGGACAGTTATTCGGTAGAGAACGCTTACTCCCCTTTTGCTGGTGGGGGGGAGTGGTTAGTATCTACCCGAATGTAAAATCGGAAGGAGTGATGGGAGCGATGGTGGGTAGGGCTCTCACCAAACTCCCTGATCTTCATACCTATCTGCCTGTGGTGGGGGCTGCCGTGGTCCAGGGTTGGTCTTGAAAGCCTATGGAGTATGTGCCCCTGGAGTGGCAGTCCAGGGGTGCCGAATAATCACTGTGAGTGGCAGTCACTTTGATTTGAGGCACCACGGTCACTGCACCATAGAACACGCTTTTTTAGCGCCTGCCTCTTGGGCCGGGCCTTTTGGCTGGGACCAGAGAAATTTTTATTTCCTGGCCGGAGGGCCTGGTCATTGTTTTACACAATGGCCACCTTTTTCACTCTCCTCTTCACTATCCCTTCCCCACTTTCTTTTTATTTATTTTATTTAAATCAATGCCTATGTTTGTCACGTTTTGTCTTTTTATGTTTGTACACGGTTTTCTCACTGTGTGATGAGTAAGGATGCAGGTCCTCTGGCCAGCCCTGAAAGTCTTGGGAAGGGGTGGACATGGCCTTTTGGCTTAGTTCGCCCTCTCTCATGGGGTCTCCCTTCGGGGGAGCTTCTTCTAGTATTTGGGTGGGTTCTGTTTCGGCAGGCCCTCCAGAGAATGGGGTCTGTCTGTTTTCGGCCAGATAGACCATTGTAAAGTACTTTTGTCCCTGTCTGGAGCCTAATGCCCCGGGGGATTAGGGAATTGGCACATCTGTGTACCAGTTGCACTTTTTTGTGTTCACTCTTTATGTGTGTGCAAATTTTTTTGGCACCAGGTGAAGTTTTTTGGGTGTGTTATGCACGCCATAGGCTTTCAAAAAAAAAAAAAAAAAAACAAGCAGCCAAAATATGATGCAAGGGACCATACTTCGGAACACAGGTCCCTTGCAAAGACATCCCCAGTCTGTCCACATGACAGCCGAAGACAAAGACATTCTCTTCATCATTTGCAAACGCAGTCTGGAAGTCGCAGATCAATCTTCAGGGTGGAACACCCCAACAACTTTAGTTCTAGGCAATGTGGCTTAAGGTATCACTCACTGTATCTGCCGGCAACATTCAGTCCCGCACAGTCCTGGTGATACAACTTTCTGAAGTGTTCCCCATTAACAAAGAACTTTGTGCAAAGAATAAAGTAGCTTCAGCAAAGCGTCCTTTGACTCCACAACTGCACATTTGTAATTCCACAGAGATGATATTGGTATTTTCCTGCAACGGTTACCAGTAATACCCGGGATCGGGTAGGATCAAGGTTTCTCCCTTGGCGTTCACCGTTGTGGCAAAAGGTTTACTGTCTCTTTTATCCGGTCTGCGAATAACCACACTATCCAAATTGATCTTCCAGCCGTAGCCCCAGGTATTTGCTACAGAATGGTATTTTGCAGCCATCTTAGGTGACAACTTAGGAAAGTCCAAGTGGAGAGGAATTTGTAGAAAACTGCTCACAACCTCATCCAGCCACTGAGCCTCTTTGTCGAAGATCTCATCTTCCAGATGAGCTGGTATGTATGGATACAAATACCCGTATTCAGACGTTACCTTCTTTATTATAATGTGCTGTATTTTGGACAGCCGAGGCAGGGTCTTAGGGTCTCGGTACCCAGGTAGAACACGTGCGTCTGGGGCACGCAGGACTGAACACCCAGCAACATCTCTGGTTACGATCCACTTTGGAACTTGGCATGGGCATAATAGGCTGGGCTGTGGGAATCCATTGATTCCCTTGATCCTTCTCACAGGACCTGGCAATGCTAATCAGCGGTGCTGCACTGGCTGACAGCATAATCTGTATGTTTTCAGTAGTGGTAGCTGGTGCTTCATCCTCCTGCACATTACTAGTTAACTCGTCATCACTTTCTCCCCATTTTCCTGAGTAGGACAGGGTGTTCGAGAAGAGTTCTGACAGACCATCGGACGGAATGTCCGAATCCGAGATGGTCGAGCACTCTTCGTCAGGCAGGTAATTACACTTGGCCTTTGCCCTGATTGGCGCCCTCACGACATCCCCTTTTACAGCCACCGGTATCACTTCCCCCACAGGCACATCACTCACACCTCTCACTGGCTTACCCGGCCCCGGTATTTTCCTCTCGGGTGGCTCAGACATCAGTGCGAGTAGTTGGGCTTGACCTCGGCCTTTAGTAACGATCAGTGCGCTGGGTCTTGGGGTAGTCGCTGAGACAGGGGTAACAGCTTCCTGCATGACTCGGATGACGACCAGTGAGTTTGGGGCATCATTCTCCGCAGGGACAGCAACCTCGATCAGATGCTCCCAACATCGTCCACAAACGATCCAAGGCCTCAACTGCGTAGTCAGGCCAGAGCACTTTCCACAAATCAATCCTAGGGACTCATATCCCCCAGCTGTATACAAGGCAAGCTGGCCATTCGGTGTGTACCGTACTCCGGTATCAGTCAGGACAGATTTTCCTCCACTTGGGCCGAAGCAGACGCCCGGAGTGTACTTTTCCAAATCCACCATCTCGCTCATGAACTGCACCATCTCCTTCACTAACCCACAATCAGAAACACATGACAGCACTTCCTTATCCTCCTCTGCAGAGCGGGGGCTCCTCCCCCTGCCAACGGATTGGTGCAAGAGTTCTTTAGGAACTGTGGTGCCTGCCTCCTTGCTGTGGCGCGCCAAAACCATAATGGAGTACATTTTAGAATCTGGATTAACCCTCACAGTGCTGGTGGGAAGTGTCAAAAGACCAGGCTGATCCTCTCCCCCGAGCAATGAGACTTGGTGGTTCTGGATAGCTCTTCCAATGGAGCTGAAGTTGGTTGCTATGGACGACTGCTGCAAGGACAACGCCTTAGCCCCACGTTGGGCGCCAAATGTAGCAAGGTCTTCGGCCTTGTCCAGTCTAATGAGGACCTCCAAGGCCAAAAATAACTGACATCCTTCAATATGTAGTGGGTTGTGATGCATAGTGGGTGCAAAGATGGTGAAAGTAATTGGGCGTCAGGCACTTCTTGAAGGTAAAATGGTTCTCCCAGCAGGCAAAGGGATCTAAGAAAACCCCTGCCCTTTGTCTGAGATTCCCCATATACCCATAACCTGATCTTGGGTTGCCCTTCTCGTATCTAGTACCACCAAGTACCCGGCCACCTAGTGGTAGAAGAGAAAAGTGCAACAAGGCCAAACTTAGGGAAAAACAATAGATCTCTATCAATTGACCAAGATAACGACTCTTGGCAAGTAAATTTGTGAGGAGCTCCCTGACTAACCCTTGGGGTTCTACACAAGGCAGGATGGATCCATGCTTTTATGTTGTTTACACTAAATTCTGACCCTACCATCTGAATGTCGCAGCTGAAATTGAGACTCATCAGACCAGGCAACGTTTTTTCCAATCTTCTATTGTCCAATTTTGGTGACCCTGTGTGAATTGTAGCCTCAGTTTCCTGTTCTTATCTGACAGGAGTAGCACCCGATGTGGTTTTCTACTGCTGTAGCCCATCTGCTTCAAGGTTCAATGTGCTATGCGTTCAGAGATGGTATTCTGCATACCTTGATTGTAACAAGTGGTTTATTTGAGTTACTGTTGCCTTTCTATCATTTGAAACCAGTCTGCCCATTCTCCTCTGACCTCAACAAGGCATTTTCGTCCACACAACTGCCTCTCACTGGATATTTTCTCTTTTTCAAACCATTCTCTGTAAACCCTAGGGATGGTTTTGTGTGATTATCCCAGTAGATCAACAGTTTTTGAAATACTCAGACCAGCCCGTCTGGCACCAACAACCATGCCACATTCAAGGAAGGACCGGAGATGCATCACTTCCCTCTGACAGCCATCAATGAAGTTTTAGATTTTCACGCCTTGCCAGAAGTGTGTGGAATAAAAACCCACTGCTGTTCTTGCTATGTTAGTGGCTGAATATTGCTGCGCATGCGCATGCTCAGATAACATTACTGCTGACAGGCAGGGTTTCTATAGCACAAGAGGTCTCTTTTGTCATTAATGTTCCCCTGCCTTTCAGTGGCAATGGGATCTGAGCATGCACAGCTCAGACCACATTTACAGCCTGCTCTGTGTGCCGTGACAATGTGCTCATGTGTGCATGCGTGGGAGTGATGTCACTGCAGACAGAGATATGGAACCCAGAAGGAAGACCAGGAGAAGATAGAAGCTCCAGGGACCAGGGAGAGCCCTGACAGCTCTGCGCTGGAGGGTTCCGCTTGCAGGTAAATCTGTAATAATGTCTTAGTATGCAGTACCTGATTTCTGGCGACTGCTTTAATACTTACATTTTTATTTTCTTATAGATACAAGCAGGTGAATCTGAGTTGATATCAGCTCTCTTCTTCAGTCTATGTACAGCAGAGCTCAGAACGGGAGAGGGAAAAGCATCACAATCAGGCAATCTGATGTGCTGCAGTGCAAGGAGCATGCTGACAGGAGAATGCAAAATGACACAGAGATGTGCTCATTATTCACCTGTTTCTCTTATCACTGTCCAATCATAGACAGCTGAGGGAAAAAGACCTGTATTATTGAAAGTGTACCTAAAGGCAAACTTTTTTTTTCTTTTTGGATCGAGTATGGGGGTGTTATAATGTGTTTTTTTCTTTTTTTTTTGCCATCTGTGTCCCATTGTGGAGATTCCCCCTCACTTCCAGTCCCATAGCCACAACATGAAGTGAGGGAATTCCTGGTTGTCAGCAGAACTAGTGTCCCCATTGGAAGATTTCCCCTCTATCTCTGTTCTGCTGTCAAACCAAAATTTGGGATTTTCTTTCTTAAATCTCAGGACAGGAATACAGCTCTTTGGCACCTAAAACAGCCTCCTTCTAAGTGTCTGCCGGTGTTCCGTCACCCATTTTGCCAGTGCCTGTGTCAGAACAGCTTTAGGGCGTGCGCGGTGGCTTCGACAAAATGGCTCCGGCACCGAAGACACATGCTCTTCCAGCGGGCTGCTATTGGCTGTTTGCTGCCCAGCTGTAAGGGGCGGGGCAAGCAAGGGTTTGGCCGCTTGGTGACGCTACTTTGCGCGCATGCTCGGTGTGATCCGGTGACACCGGGAGACAAGGTGGCGGACATGGTAAGTGATGGGATGGGATGGGATGCTTGATTCGATAAAAACATTACCGGGAAGCGTTTCAACCATACTTTCCTCCGCTGGGGAGATCCTGATCTGGTGTTACATGACGAATCAGACTGGAGGGGAGAGTTACTAGGGGCGGTGACGTCAGCTGGCCTCATCTGTGATTGGTTCCCAGCTATATGAAGCTGCTGCTTTATGTCCTGTGTGCATTGTTATCATATACAGAGCTGGGCCTGTGTGTGTGTGTATATATATATATATATATATATATATATAAATCTCCCTTCCTAGATATATACCGATATCTATCTATTTAAATATATATATATATATATATATATATACATATACACACACACATACATACACACACTATAGGAAACCTTTGAACCTCCTCTCATTTAAAGGGGAACAATATGGGGGACAACACTTGGTTGCCATGTTACAACTTCCTGTGTGTATATATATATATATATATATATATATATCTGTACATTGGGGGCAGCCATATTTGTTTTTGTCTGACCCCTCTTTATTAAAGGCGCTAGGCCCACCCCTTCTACGTTTTGCAAGCATACGCAAAATTGTGCGTTTTCCCGATATTCATAGAAACACGTTGCCCTTTAGCAGACGTACGGCGGTGCCATTAATTGTTAGTCTTGGATCACCTCTGCGGGTGGCGGAAGGAGGTCCCACCCCCCCTCTCCAGTCCCATCGCGGAGCTCGGGAACCGATGGTGATGGCTGCCCTTTACAGAGAGAGAGGAACTGACATTTCTCTCTCAACTGGGAGCGATTAGTATTTTGACACTTCCGACTCCGCCTCTTTGTATACCTGGACGTTAGCGGCCAGGAAAGTAGCCGATCAGACCAATCAGCTGCATGGGAGGCCAGAGGAGAGATTTGGGGTCTTATAGACCCCAGATCTCTCCATAAAGAGGACCTGTCATGGCCCATGCTGTGTTAAAAGTGTTAAAAAAGTGTTAAAAAAAAAAAAAAGCCCCACCGTGCTTACGCGCAAATGCAAACGCATACATAAGTCCCGCACGCATATGTAAACGGTGATCGCACCATACATGTGAGGAATTGTCACAAACGTCAGAGTGAGAGCAATAATTCTAGCGCCAGGCCTCCTGTGTATCTCTAAACTGGTAACCTGTAAAGCAGGGATATGCAATTAGCGGACCTCCAGCTGTTGCAGAACTACAAGTCCCATGAGGCATAGCAAGACCCTGACAGCCGCAAGCATGACACCCAGAGGCAGAGGCATGATGGGACTTGTAGTTTTGCAACAGCTGGAGGTCCCTGCTGTAAAGACATTTTAAAACCTCACCTAATGAAGAATTTTAAACACCGTAGTTTGCTGCCATTCCATGGGCAGCCGTAATTTTTTAAAAGCGTGACATGTTCGGTATCTATTTACTCGGCGTAACATCATCTTTCACATTATACAAAAAATTGGGCTAACTTTACTGTTTTGTTTTTTATTTAATTCAATAAAGTGTATTTTTTTTCCTAAAAATTTGCATTCAAAAAATCGCTGCACAAATACCATGCAACTTAAAAAAAATTGCGAAACTCAACATTTTATTCCCTAGGGCCTCTGCTAAAAAAAAAAAAAAAAAAAAAAATGAAAGGGTGTGGTCCATTGTGACAGCTGCATGTCATCTTCATGTGAGGTCCACCTGGCAACTCCCTGCAGGAGCTGGTGCTGCATTGGCCTGCACATACAACATTGCTAGTGTAAATGCAGCCTAAGCCTAGGTTCACATTGGTCTGATTTGACATGTTAGTTCGCATGCCAGATCGGCAGATATTGCCGGCAATAGCACCGTCCGAATCTGTGCGACGCTGCACCGATTCCCAAAAGTAGTTCCTGCACTACTTTCGGCGACTTCAGGTGTGATTTCAATAGACATCTGTGGAGGAACCTGCATAGATGTCTGTCAAATCGCTTCCCGAAGACGGACTGCATTGCCTGCAGCAATGTGATCCTGGGCTAAAGCAGAGCCCCAGAATTTGTAATAATTAACCCCTTGAAGACTAAGCCTTTTTCTGACACTTGTGTGTGTGTGTGTGTGTGTGTATATATATATATATATATATATATATATATATATATATATATATATATATATATATATATATATATATATATATATAGAAGAGACCCTGCAGAATAAAATGGAGGCTATTACGATACACTTTCATAACTTTAAAAAAAAAAACAACATGGTAAAGTTATCCCAATTTTTTTGTATAATGTGAAAGATGTTAGGCCGAGTAAATGCCTAACATGTCACGCTTTGCGCACACTCATTGAATGGTGACAAACTACGGTACTTAAAAATCTCCACGGGCTACGCTATAAAAAAAATGTAAGGGTTACGAGTTACAGAGGAGGTCTAGTGCTAGAATTATTGTGCTAACTATTGCGGCGAGTTCAAACAACGTGTGGTTTAAACACTGTTTACATTTGCGGGCGTGGCTAACATATGTGTTTGCTTCTGCGCGCAAGCATGGAGGGATGGGGCGCTTTCATTTTATTTATTTTTTTTTACTGTTCCTTTAATTTTTAATTTTTTTTTTTTTTTTTTATTGCTGTCACAAGAAATGTAAACATCCCTTGAGACGGCTATCGTCACATGTCAGGTATTTTTTGGAGGGATGTGTAAGTCCCCAAATCCCTCCTTAGCACTTAAAAAGCATTAAAAACGCCAAGTTTGGTTGTTTTGAATACTGAATTTTTTTGGAATCTGGCGCTTTTAAGGCTTCAGTAAACCGAAAGTGATGTCATGACATCTGAGTTACTAGATCCAAAACCCGATAAAAGTCTATTCTGTCTTTGTTCGGGTCTCCGGCCAGCCAATGGTTGTGCCGGGAGGTCGCTTGGGCCTCCCGGTGGGACGAGTGAGCCGTGGAAGGCAGTGGGAGGGGGGACATCCCCTCCCGCTGCTTGTAATAACAGCTGAGCGGCTGATTAACCAACCGCCGGCTATAAAAGACGGTACTGGGGCACAACCACTTGAAGCAAAAGGGGGCCCTCCACACTGCTCATTAGGAATACACTGTAATACATACCTTCTTCCTCACTCTGGTGCTCCCCTTTTCTCTGCGACACTCCAGGTTGTGCTGCTTGTCCTCATGTACATTCCAGAACTTTTGGTCCTGCATTGTACATGATGGAAGTACCATTCAGAGCTCCAAGGGAAAGAGACTTTCTGGAATCGGTCGCACAGTTGACAGGCTTCATCTATGAAGGAAAGGGCAGAATGAGAGCAGAATGAGCAGAGGGACCACCTCACCAGTTAGCTGCTGCCCTTTCACTGTCCAGCCAGAAGTCTGGTGTTTAAAAGGGGACAGTGCCATATTCCTAGCTGTGTGGCAGAACTGTGTAAATCTCAGAAATGGATGGACAGAAATACATATTTTTTTGGCAGGTAAAACAGTCAGAGTGCAGAGAGCGGTAACTCCTCCATCGTGTATGATCATTTAGATCTGAGCACTGCATCATGGGAAGAAGTCGCATGCCTCGATTTGGGGACCATATTTAACATTGTTTTTTTGTTTTGCAGGCGGACGTTGAGGAAACATTAAAGAGGATCCAAGGCCAGAAAGGTGTCCAAGGAATTATTATTGTTAACGCAGAAGGTGAGCGGACAACCAGTGAAAGAAACAAGAAAAGTGTCAGTGTTTCGTTAATGAATGTGTTTGCTAGCTTCAGGTCTGTGATCTCTCACAGACTATTTCTGCATCGCCGGGGAGAGAGGCTTATGGCCTTGGGGCTTTTGCTGTGAGTGAGGTCATCAGGTGAAAGAGAGAGTGGGGGGGGGGGGGGGGGGGGTCACAGGGTGCAGAAAGCAAAACCAAGTTAATCACTGACGTGAATTTCATCTTGTACCCCCTTACTAATTCATTTACTTAGGGCCCATTGATGCCAGCAGCGTGTGTTATCCCGCGGTTGCTGGTGTGCGCAGCGAAGGAGGCAGTAAAATGCTTTTTAATGACATGTTGCACGAGAATGAGAAGAGTTCTGATGATACAAAATCCCCAGTGTGCCACATCCAATGTAGAATAGAAAAAGGAAAAGCCCCTAGGGGTGGGACTTTAAAGGCACTACAGAAAAAGCAAAATGTAATAAAAAATATATCATTTATTGGAAGATAAATTCAGACATAGATACTGAACATGGTCATGAATACTGGAAAATCGGGGTATACAACGTGTGTAGATACACTATCCTATACCTGATGCGTTTCAGAGCTGATTGTCGTCTTTCATCAGGGGTAACCGGATGTATGTAGTCTATAAAATTCAAATCCAGGTACTCAAACAATGAATCAATACATCTACCTGGTAATGTACTGATTATAAGAAGAATATATACATTTTGCAACTCGCACCTATTTCTTTTGTATATGCATGAAAATTCCATGTTCACATTAAAAACACTTTTTTACATGAGGTCTCCGGCCACTCTGCCCGCATTGTAGCTGCTTACAGATAGATGTTTGTAGAAAAAGTACCGCAATATATGGGGAAAAAAACAAAAAATATAGAGGGACAGAACCCCACCCCAAGGGAGGTGTGGGGGGGGGAGTCCCTAGAGGAAAAGACCACGGACACTGAGGCCTGAGAAGGGAGTCCTAGGGTAAGAGCAGATAAACATACAAGTGTACATTTTTTTTACTAAGAATACATAAACAGCCATCTAGACGTCTGGCTGTACACTAGTAGAAACATACCTACATATGAAGTCACAACCAGACCATGAGATCCGTGCCTTGGGTGGCCAGGATTCAGGGTGTGCTGTAAAAAAGCCAAAAAAGTTTAACCACTTGCCGACCAGCTGCCGTCATTATACTGCGGCAGGTCGGCACGATCCTGTGAGCCGTCGTAGCTGTACGTCGGCTCCTTTAAGCGGGATAGCAGGTGCGCACACGCACCCGCTGTACTGCGGGGGTGCCGATGCTCGTGACCTGCGGTCGCGGGCATGAGGGGCAGAACAGGGACGTGTGTGTGTAAACACACAAATCCCTGTTCTGTTCTGAGAGGAGATGCAGATTGTGAGTTCCTAATAGCTAGGAACCACGATCTGTCATCTCCTATAATCAGTCCCCTACCCACTACAGTTAGAACACACAGTCAGGGAACACAGTTAACCCCTTGATCACCCCCTAGTGTTAACTCCTTCCCTGCCAGTGACATTTATACAGTAATCAATGCATTTTTATAGCACTGATAGCATCATCCCAAAAATGTGTCAAAATTGTTCGTTGTGCCCGCCATAATGTCGCAGCCATGATAAAAATCGCAGATCGCCGCCATTACTAGTAAAAAAAATAATAATAATAAAAATGCCATAAATCTATCCCATAGTAGACGCTATAACTTTTGCGCAAATCAATCAATATACGCTTATTGCGATTTTTTTTTTTTTTTTTTTATTACCAAAAATATGTAGAAGAATACATATCAGCCTAAACTGAGAAAAAAAATTTAGCTTTTTTTTTTTTTTTTTTTTTTTTTACAAAATTTGGGACATTTATTATAGCAAAAAGTACAAAATACTGTGTTTTGTTTTTTTGTTTTTGTTTTTTTCAAAATTGTCGCTCTTTTTTTGTTTATAGCACAAAAAATAAAAACCGCAGAGTTTATCAAATACCACCAAAAGTAGGCTCTATTTGTGGGGAAAAAAAGGACATCAATTTTGTTTGGGTGCAACATCGCACGGCTGTGCAATTGTCAGTTAAAGCGACGCAGTGCCAAATCGCAAAAAGTGCTCTGGTCATTGAGCAGCCAAATCTTCCGGGGCTGAAGTGGTTAATGAATATGTGGCCAATTATACATCCTGTTACAAGCACCAAGTGTTGTGTGGAAATGATGCTTAAAAATTAGTCCCCATGCAAAAAAGACCAAATTGCTGGGTGCAGTTGGGGAAAAGATGTACGCGTTCCCTCTATGGAATGGAAAGGTAAAGTATAACTATATGTTGCCTAATACAAAAAGGGCAAAGAAAGGGAACAAAACCATTGCTAAAAATAGAATGGGTGTCAGAGAAATAAGAGGCTGGCATACTGTGTGTTAGGGATAGTACCCTACCCCAAGTCTAGCACCTCCAAAAACTATCCGCATAAAGGTATGGGCTGTTAAAAGAAAGTACTTTCGCTTAGTTTTGGACTTAAACTCTGAATGAAGATGTCCAGATCGTCTTCTCAATGGCCCTATTGCCACTGAAGCAGAGCCGGGGTATAAATGTACCTATTCACTTCCGCCGCGCCGCCCACCTGATTGGTGACAATGACACGTTGCATAGTCTACACCAGGGATATGCAATTAGCGGACCTCCAGCTGTTGCAAAACTACAAGTCCCATCATGCCTCCGGGTGTCATGTATGTGGCTGTCAGAATCTTGCTATGCCTTATGGGACTTGTAGTTCTGCAACAGCTGGAGGTCCGCTAATTGCATATCCCTGGTCTGCACTTTATTAACCGCAAGTTGCGATGCGGTGTGATGTGAGATGTTACATGGCCAGAAAGCAAAGGATCATGCACCCATTGGGGACACGGAGTGCAATAAAATCTGGGCAGAACTGCTACCCTTCCCCCACTCTAATCTAAAACTATTTATTTATTTCTATTTATCTCAGGTACTTATATAGCGCCATCTGTTTGCACAGCACTTTACATATACATTGTCAGGGTGAATAAAAATCAATGATTCATGTCCTTTTTTCCCCACAAATAGAGCTTTCTTTTGGTGGTATTTAATCACCTCTGCGGTTTTTATAAACAAAAAAAGAGCGACAAGTTTGAAAAAAAACAAACAAAAAAACAATATTTTTTTTGTTTTTGCTATAAGTATCCCCAAATTAAAATAAACTGTTAGTGAGTCAACAGCGGGTCAGAGGAGAAGCCGCTGCGGGACAGAGATGACCGTTGCTCTTTAAAAATTATGATTTAAATGATTTTACTAGTGATTTAAATCAAATCCACCCAGTACATTGTACATTCACGTCAGTCCCTACCCTCAAGGAGTATACAATCTAAGGTCCCTAGCTCACATTCATGCATACATACACATACCAGGGCAAATTTAGACAGGAACCCATTAACCTACCAGCATGTCTTCGGAGTGCGGGAGGAAACCGGAGTACCCGGATAAAACTCTCGCAGGAACAGGGAGAACATGCAAACTCCAGGCAGGTAGTGTCGTGGTTGGGATTTGAACCAGCAACCTTTTTTTTTGCTGCTAGGCGAAAGTGCCAACCACTACACCACTGTGCCACCCTATGAAGCTATGAAAAATATTTAAATAGTGTCCTGTTTTACCACTTGACCTCTGTTTTTTTTTTTATGCGCTATAAACAAAAAAAACCGATATTTTGAAAAAAAACATTGTTTTTTACTTTCTGCTATAAAACATATCTAATAAATAAAAAAATGTAAAATGTCACGTTTCTTCATCAATTTAGGCAAATATGTATTCGCTACATATTTTTGGTAAAAAAAAAAAAAAAAATGTATATTGATTGGTTTGCGCAAATGTTATAGCATCTACAAACTATGGGAAATTTTTATTTATTAAATTTTTTTTTACTAGTAAAGGCGGCAATCAGCGACTTATAGCGGGACTGCGACATTCTGACACTGACAATTTTTGGAACCAGTGACACTAATACAGTGATCAGTGCTAAAAAATATGCTGTACTAATGACACTGGCTGGCAAGGGGTTAACAGCAGGGGTGATCAAAGGGTTAAATGTGTGCCTAGCCTGTGTTTTTATTAAACTGTGGGAGGTGCTTTTACTAGGGGAAGGCAAGGATCCTAGTCCCTGCTTTGCAGAAACACAGCATCAATGTCTTCCCTCCTTACAGAACGACAATCTGCCTTGTTTACATAGGCAGATTGCAGTTCTGTCTCTCTGGCTGAAGATCGGCGGACATCAAGTCTGTGGTACCTGCCGATGGGCTCCCGCTGTATGTGATCACAGTGGGAGCGAGCTGCCAGCGGCATGCATTCACGCCCGCTGCCCGGAGGTGCAGGATATATATATATATATATATATATATATATATATATATATATATATATATATATATATATATATATATATATATATATATTATATTTGATCCTGCCCCAGTAAAACCCTCAGCAGTTTTTAACTTGACACATTGTGCACAATAAAATAAACATTCTCCAGTAAACTATTTGTTAAAATTCATACCCCAGCACTTGCAGTTTACTTTAACTTCCAACATTTACATTTTACCTATAGGTAGTGTAAATATCTCCTTAACGTGCACCGTTTAGGAGATATTTACTGTACATGAAGCCAGTGACATCACAGACGCATGTGCTCTGAAGGAACGCCCACCCATGCCATTTCTTCAGAGCCCTGTGCCGTGAACGGAGGCTCCTGCGCGCATGCACTGGAGTGGCCTCATCCTGGCTCCAGCCAGTCACAGAGTCCGTGAACTCGGAACCAAGACGGGTGAAGATGGAAGCTGCCTGACATCGCATCGTTGGAATGCTTCGTTTTCAGTTAAGTTTCACATAATGTGCTAGTATGCGATGCATACTAGCACATTATGGCTTTACCTTGCAGGTAAGGAAAAAGAAAACTTCCAGTGGTTTACAACCGCTTTAAAGATCCCTATAGTATAAACAGGAGGTTTTTTTTCTTTGTTTTCAGTACTTCAGGTACCCTTACACCACAAGGACATCCTAGTTATTACATATGCTTGGTGATATGCCTATCCTTTCCGCTATTATGGCACTTAAAGAGGAACTGCTGTCTGCTCACATAATTTGTAATAAAAACATCTTTGCCATTCTGAAGCTTCCCTCCAACCACTTTGCGTTTTTTATATATACTGTGATTCTGTACTTGCCAAATATGCTGCAGAAATCTCCCTCCACTGTGTCTGGCTGCAGCCATTTTAACTGTAGGCAGCTGAAGCTGCTGCCTGTTCACTTCCTGGATTTACACAGACACACAGAGGCAAACCTCCAGCTCTGCAGCCCTGCAGCTCTCATTGGCCCTCTTATGACTCATCCCCCCTCCCTTCCTGGCAAACTCTCATGAGAGTGAGAGCGCTGTGCATGATGTCATAAGCCTAGGCTAATGACCAGACAAGAAACAGGAAGTGGGCTGTATAAGGTATTTACTGGCAAAATGTTTTACTATCCAAAGTTAAAACAACAAGGGCAGAAGATTTTAATAGATGGAAAGATAAAAAAAAAGGACTGAAGTTCTACTTTAAAGCTCAAATCCAGCCTTCCCAGATCATTTTGTAGTGTTGTAGTGCTATTATACATCTGCTTCCTGCTAAACAACACAGTTCTGTACAGAGGGAGCAATCTGTCAGTTTTTCATACCTGCAAAGGCACACATTTAACCCCTTTTCGCCCTAGAAATGAACCCTTTCCCAGCCAGTGTCACATTAGCACAGTGAATAGCATTAGCACTAATCGCTGTATTAGTGTTACTGGTGATGTCAGTGGCAGTCAGTTAGTGTCAGATTGCCCGCTGCAGTATTAAGTCGCTGATCACCACCATAAGTAGTATATAAAAAAAAAAATAATTTCCAGTATATCTCTCAGTTTGTAGACGCTATAACTTTTACGCAAACCAATCAATATACAGCAACAATAATGGACCTCCACCATGTAAAAATATATCCCCCAGCATCAATAGACTTTCCAGCACCCCTTGCCGTTACATACAGTCAGTGCTGGAGGTGGCGGAACTGCGTTCCTCCACGTTCCCGCTCAAAAAAAGCCATGCTCTGCACCATGGTGAGAACGGGCAAGAAAAAGACAATTCCATAGCTCAACTCACCAACCAGTCTGCTGACCAACCAAATTTACCTGTCTAACCGTATGTTAAAGGCAGGGGTTTAGTTAGCACACATTTGCAAACGCATGTGAAAGCTGCAAGGCCTCGTCAAGGCACCCTGTATTACTTGCAGTCCTAACACTAAATTTATAAGTGTCTCCACAGTGGAAGCACATGCATTGAATGGATAGGTGTGAGACAGGTGAGCCAGGAGGCCGCCCTAGCCCCCTTAAAGGGACAGGACACACACTGGACACCCAGCAATAGCAGCAGAGGCGTCCAGTGTGTCCCCGACCCAAATATACAAACGGTAACAAGACACTGGTCTCCGCCCACACCCATAACTGGCCTTCACAGTAAGGAGCACATGGAGGGCATATACATACAAGAAAAAGACAATTCCATAGCTCAACTCACCAACCAGTCTGCTGACCAACCAAATTTACCTGTCTAACCGTATGTTAAAGGCAGGGGTTTAGTTAGCACACATTTGCAAACGCATGTGAAAGCTGCAAGGCCTCGTCAAGGCACCCTGTTACCATGGTGAGAACGGGGCCTTACAATCTGAGTCTGTAGCTGCTGGTCTCACAGAAAAGAGGATGCTGGAGAGATAGACTATTATTATTATTATACAGGTTTTATATAGCGCCAACAGTTTGCGCAGCGCTTTACAACATGACTAGACCATGTTTGTTCACAGCGCTCCACCTTTGATTAGAAACAACTTTTCATATTTTTTTTTTTTTTATCTGCTTCACATGCTTCCTAATAATGCATGTTATTTCTTTTGTAGGAATTCCCATTAAGAGTACTATGGATAATGCAACTACCGCACAGTATGCAGGTCTAATGCATCATCTAGTGACGAAAGCCAGATGCTCATTGCGGGATATTGACCCCCAGAATGATCTGACATTCCTCCGGGTGCGATCAAAGAAAAATGAGATCATGATTGCTCCAGGTAAGATCTCTACACAACTTACATCTCCTAAGGCCGGTCATACTTGGGTTCGAATTTCACACCATTAGTGGGCCACAGCAACAGCCGATTTTTGTGTGTCCAGGCATGTTGGAAATTTTTTGAAAGACGAACGATTTTCTAATCAATGATGGGAGAATCGTGTGAGAAATATAATCGAAAAAAGAAATGCGCATGAGCGCAAGAAAAAAATATTTCCGGGAAAGAAAAGGAAAATTCACAGAAAGAAAAAGTTCCTGGCCACGAAAATTATTTTCTGTAGCAACATGAAGTGAAATTGAAGGCTTGGTTGGCGGAATTTCAATTGTGGTATCATCGGATCACAAAACACGCAAAATTTCTGATTTTCAAAAGTAAATTCATTTGGAATTCGACCAGGTATGGCTAGTATTCATCTTGTCAGAGATTGTGCTTTTTATTTTTGATCTACGGTAACGCTATTTTCTCCAAGTGTCTTCCAGGACAGCCCATGAGACCTTGGTCTCCTCCTACTAGGACAGGAAACACGTTACCCCCACCAGATAAAAGGGCGGTCCTTCGGGCCCATGTCAGTTATTTGTGTTACCTCCGGACGGGGGGGTAACATGTTCCTGGAACCTGGTCCCTAGGTCTCATGAGCAGGGGCTCTGTAGGGCTATTTGGGGCAATTCACTAACCTCTCCTCTGCCAGAAGCAGCACTCCGCTGGAGAGGTTGGCTGTGCTGCGGTCTCCTGTGTCTCAGTGCCTGGAGAGGGCCAGGACCGGCATGGTGTCAGCTCCCATAGCGCTTTTCTTATGAAAGCAGCGGTATCCTCCCCTCACAGGCAGCATGGCTAATTGTGTGAGGAGAAGCAGGAAGCTGTGGTGCTCGAGTAGGGGGCAGAGCTTCTGCGCTCCAAGCTGGCCCACAGGAAGTGCTGAGAGCAGGTCACTTCCGGGGCATATGACGTCATCGCCAGGCGCCGGAGACGCCAGTTCCAGTCTCCTTAAACGGCGCGAACAGTAAAAGTAGCCAGGCTGTGGAAAGCCAGAAAGGGGCAAGATGGATCAATCTGCAGTTCCTACACAGGCAGTTGATGCGCCCAACACCAGCACCTCACAGGTAAGCCTGAAGTGTTGTGTCACTCTCTTGCTTTCCCTGTGAGTGTTCCCTCCCCCTCCCCTCTCTGTAGTAGTGGGTTAAGGGGACACATTTCCTCCCTCCTGCACATGGTGGTTTGGAGTGGCGTGGTGGCTGTGAGTCTCATTATGGGTCACTTATCTTTTTGTCTTACAGACCAAGACCCAAGACAAGATTCAAGTGCAGCCACTTAAAAGAAATGTACGGTGTGCGCAAACAAATTGAGCTCCTCGTGGAGCAAAGCCGTTTGTGGCAGCTGTATAGATGGCCTTGTAAATGATGACCTGGTTGCCTCTTGTCAGAAAATGCTAACCTCTGTTGGGGATGAGCTTGCGTCCACCTTTAGTTCCTTTAGAACGCTTATTGACAAGCTCCAGACCCCAGCAGAGGGTCCGTCCACACAGAGAGCTTCAGTCAGCACTCCGCAGCAGGCAGAGAGTAAAGACTGAGGCTGAGGTGCGATCTACCCGTTCTTCCCCTGAAGAATCAGGGTCAGATATAGAGCCCAGGGATAGAGAATTCGCTCGAAGCTCGAGATTTAAGCTCTCAGTAGAGGATGTGGATGACTTGTTAAAGGCTATCTATACCACCCTTGAATTGAAAAAGGAAGAGGTTCAGTTATCCAAACACGATCTTATGTATAAAGGATTGCATAAGAAAAAACCTGGAGTTTTTCCAGTCCATAGTTCATTGGTTGATACTATTAAACTGGAAAGGGATAACCTGGAGAGAAAACCATTCTTCTCTAGTAACCTAAAAAGAAGGTTACCTTTTGATGAGGACACTGCGCAGCCGTGGAATAAAAAACCGAAGCTGGACGCACCTCTTTCAAAGGTTTAAAAAAAAAAAATTCGGACCTAGCGTTTGATGATATGGGCACACTTAAAGTGTAAGTAAACCAGCGTATCGTTTTCAGCCAAGGAAGCTGCCATCTTTGCCTCTGTTTATTCTACAACTGCCATGGTGTTGCACATGTGATCAGTTATGACACCAGCCATTGGAAGGTTTGACAGTTTGGTTGAGAGCACAACCAATGGGAATGTTACATTTCTGGCACGTGCCAGAAATTAAACTGTTATGTGGATGGGTTTACTTCCGCTTTAAGGATCCGATGGACAAGAGGGGGGATATCCTTCTCCACAGAGCCTGGGACTCAGCGGTTGGGAACCTCAAACCAGCTCTAGCCTCCACTTGTGTGGCCAGAAATCTGGAGGTTTGGTTAACTCAGATTCAGTCACACCTGTCAGCGGGTACCTGGAGAGAGCAGATTTTGAAGTCTTTTCCTCTCCTCTTTCAGGCTGTAGGTTTTTTGGCGGATTCTTCCGCAGAGTCGGTAAGAATGTCGGCCAGGACTTCGGCTTTAGTGAACTCGGCCAGGAGAAGCCTCTGGCTTAAAACCTGGTCAGGGGACCCAGCCTCCAAATTACGCCTTTGTGGGCTTCCCTTAACAGGCGATCATTTATTTGGCCCAGGACTGCAGGAGGCACTGGAACGCACGGCTGATAAGAAAAAGGCGTTTCCAGAGAAAAAGAGAATCCCAACAGCTAGAAAATTTTTTCGTGGCCAAGGCAGGCAACAGAGTCCTAGAGAAAATGACAGCAGGCCGAAAAAACACTGGACTGGGCACAAAGGCAGAGGCAAGGGGGGAGTGTTAACCCTCCTCAACAACCCGCCAAGCCACAGTGACTTGTGTTCCCCGGTGGGAGGAAGATTGAGGGCCTTCATCCCACAGTGGGCAGCAGTCACTTCGATCCCCTTCATCCTGGACCAAGTGACCAATGGGTACAGGCTGGAGTTTGTTCACCAACCATCAGAACGATAGTTGGTCACCTTTCCTCCACAAGATCGAGAGAAAGCTAGGGCTCTGGGTCTCCAGATCGGAGACTTATTGGATCAAAAAGTCCTGATTCCTGTTCCACAGTCAGAGCAGGGCAAGGGATTCTATACCCATGTATTTGTGGTCAAAAAGCCGTCGGGAAAGTTTCGACTTAGCCTGAATCTCCGGATTTTAAACAAGTTCATCAGATACAAACATTTCCGGATGGAGACGGTTTTTAGTATCAAAAACCTACTATACCCAGACTGCTTTATGGCCATGTTGGACTTAAGGGATGCCTATCTTCACATCCCTATCCATCCAGCCTTCCAAAAGTTTTTGAGATTGGCAGTGAAGACAAGTATGGGGTCCCGACATTTTCAAGCCCTCCCTTTCGGTCTTTCCTCAGCCCCACGCATCTTTACGAAAGTGTTGGGTGAACCGCTGGTTCCACTGAGGTTAAAGGCGATAACGGTTATCCCTTACTTGGACGACCTCCTGATAGTGGCAAAATCATACCAGAGGCTGTTGGAGGATCTCCAGGCTGTACAGGACTTCTTACAGTCCCTAGGCTGGTTGATAAACAAAGAAAAATCGTCCTTAATCCCAGCCCAGAAAGTAACTTATCTGGGTTACGATTTTTGCTCAGTGAACCAAAGAGTTTTTCTTCCTCAAGGAGAAGATTACCAAAGTGTTCCAGACTATGTCAGCATGGTCTCTCTGAGACAGGTGTCTTGGGCAGTGGGTCTTATGACCTCATGTTTTCCCGCAGTACCATGGGCGAGACTCCGTCAGCGTCCGATACGAATGTTTCTATTAAGAAACTGGGACGGGGACGTAGGGTCCCTGGAGTCAAGGATCCAGCTTCCCGCCAGGATAAAAAGAAGCCTGGGGTGGTGGAGAACTGGCCAGCACCTAACAGGAGGTCTCCCATGGTCCTTTCCCATATCTCGAAGAATTACCACGGATGCGAGTTCCTGGGGATGGGGGGGCCCACCTCAGCAATGCAGTAGCACAGGGAGAGTGGTCCTCAAAAGAGGCAAGGGCCTCATCCAATCAAAGAGAGCTGCTAGCAGTTCAGAGAGCCCTGCGGTCTTTTCAGATGGAGATCAGGGGTCACAACCTCCAAATTCTGTCAGACAATATCGCGACAGTCGCGTACATCAACAAGCAGGGAGGCACGAGAAGCCGGATGCTTTAGTCCATTGCCCAGGAGATCCTTTCATGGGCAGAGGGGAATCTAGCTTCAATTTCGGCTGTACACCTGAAGGGGACAAACAATTGCCTGGCAGATTATCTCAGCCGTCACAGGATATACCAAGACAACTGGTCCCTTCATCCCGAAGTCTTTGCAGACCTCTCCAGGAGATGGGGTTATCCCGTAGCGGATTTGTTCGCAAACCGAAACAACAGCAAGACGGAGATATTCTTTTCCATGAACCCGGCAGACCAAGCCTTGGGGATCGATGCTCTGGCAAACCCTGGCCTCCAGGACTATGTTATGCCTTCCCGCCAATCAGACTGATTCCAGAAGTCCTCCGTAAGCTTCTGCTAGAGGAGACGGATCTCATTCTAATTGCCCCATTTTGGCCCAAGAGGCCATGGTTTTCCCTGCTACAGTCTCTGGTTTCAGAGCCTCCGCGGAGTCTTCCGAAAAGAGAAGACTTATTATTGCAGGGTCCAGTATCACACCCTCAGGTGGTTTCCTTAAACTTGACGGCCTGGTATCTGAAGAAAAGATACTGAGCGCCCAGGGGTTCTCTGACAAGGTAGTCAAGACTCTTGTAAATTGTAGGAAGCCAGTCACTAGAGCCATATATTCCAAAGTTTGGAAAAGGTTTAACTCATGGTTATCTGAAAATCAAAGATTAACCCATGATATTCCGTCTATTTTGGAATTTTTCCAAGAGGGTGTTGACAAAGGTCTTTCAGTTAGTACCTTAAAGGTACAGGGGGCAGCTATTAGTGTGTTCCTCCAGTTTTCTCTCCTGGAAAATCCCACTATGGCCAGATTTTTCAAATCTATCTCTAGGACCAGACCAGTAGTGGTGAGAAGTTGTCCAACTTGGGATCCGTCCCTAGTACTTCAAACTCTGGTAGAATTTACGTTTGAGCCTCTGGGAAGTATTTCAGTTAAGTTACTTACATTAAAGACTGTTTCTTATAGCTGTTACCTCAGCTCGTAGGGTAAGTGAGTTGCAGGCCCAATCAGTAAGGGAGCCCTTCCTCACGATTTTGAGGATCGAGTTGTTTTACGAACCGATCCAGGTTTTTTGCCCAAGGTGGCCAGTACATTCCACCGATCTCAGGACATTGTACTACCAACCTTTTGTAGTTCGCCACAGGGCGACCTAGAAAGAAAATTTCGTTTTTTGGACGTAAGAAGGATTCTCTTAGTCTATCTTAAGGTCACCAAAACTGATGCCTTATTTGTCCTCTTTTCTGGAGTTCACAAGGGGAATAGTGCATCTAAAGCCACATTGGCTAGATGGATAAAGCAAGCCATCTCTGAAGCTTACAAAATTAGGGAGGTTCCTACACCTTTTGTTACCACGCACTCAACTAGAGCCTTGTCTACGTCTTGGGCTGAGAGGGCTGGTGCCTCACCGGAACAAATTTGCAGGGCTGCCACATGGTCCAGTTACTCGACCTTCATTAACCTTATCGCCTGGATCTCCTATCAGCTCAGGAGCAGGCGTTTGGTCGTAAGGTCCTTCAGGCAGTTGTCCCTCCCTAGACTGGTAAGTTCTGGCTCATTGTCTCATGGGCTGTCCTGGAAGACGCTTGGAGAAACGCCCAGTTAGACTTACTGGTAACTCCTTTTCTGAGAGTCTTCCAGGACAGCCGGATTCCCACCCGGTTTTGTCTGAAGTTATGTGTATTATGCATATGTTTTGCAGGGTCCTACGGTTCTTGAGAAGACTGACATGGGCCTGGAGGACCGCCCTTTTATCTGGTGGGGGTAACGTGTTTTCTGTCCTGGTAGGAGGAGCCCAAGGTCTCATGGGCTGTCCTGCAAGACTCTCAGAAAAGGAGTTACCAGTAATTCTAACTCAGCTTTTTTTGACCAAAGGAGAAACAGTGAATTTTATTTAAATTTTGTATTGTTTTTGTCTTTTGGATTGCATAATAATTAAAGCAGTATTAAACCCAAAAGAAAAACATTTATTATATTGCAGCTTACCAATTCTTACACGTGATGGCTGCATTTGTGTTGTGTGTTTTTTTGTTTGTTTTTTTTAAGGCATTCTTTCTTATATTTTTACCTGGTGATCTAGCCAGTAAGTCTGTTATTTTTCAAAAGAACATGCTCTCCCACAGATGTATCAGTTACAGGGATGAGACAAACCATTTAACACTGACAGGTGCTTACAATTATCAGCTTTTGTTTTATTATGTAAAACCTTTATCCCAAAAGGAGAAAAATTGTTGTAACTGCTTATAATGTGTTAGCTGGAATTTGGCTTCAATTCGTATAGTGTATCTAAATCTGCTTTTACATTTAACCCTCCCCTCCACCCCCAGCCTGATAATTCTGCTGTTCAAAGGTCCCCCCCCCCCCCGCTCATGGAATGTTTAGCAAGGCCTCGAATTTCCCTTTAACAATAATTGTTCTCTTTATTTTCAGATAAAGACTACATGTTGGTGGTCATCCAGCAGCCATCGGAGTGATCACTCCATTGATCGCAGCAATCCTCCTTTTTTGTTATTGAGTATGCCTCCGTGTTTTGGTTTGTGGACCTGCCTAAAGCAGAATCTGAATGATGAACACCAAGGACCCCCCACAGATCAAGACTACATGAAAGCCTTGTATGCTTACTTCTCACACCTGCTGTCCTGGATACTCATTGCAGAGAGGAATACAGTACCTTGCCCTGCTGTTCTATAGCACTGTTGCTCAGCTCCGGTTCTCGGGACCCCTAACACTGTGCATGCTTTTCTCTCCCCATTACTAATGAGAATGTGTTGCTCTGTTATGCTGGCCATGCAGTCAGTTTTTAATATTTGATTTGTTCAAATGACCAACAGTTGTATAATGTGTGGGGTTTACTGACTGTGTATAACCAAAATGGATTTGGGCCTTTTCACTACTTGTTTCTAATTTTTAACGCCGGTGCCTCCCGGCCCTTTAAAGTGATGGTAAAAACTTGTGTTTTTTTTTTTTTTGTTTGTTATTTATAAATAATAAAAAAAAAAAAATGTTATACTTACCTGCTCTGTGCAGTTGGTTTTGCACAGGGCAGTCCAGATCCCCCTCTTCCCGGGTCCCTCTTCGGTGCTCCTGGCCCCTCCTTCCTGTCGAGTGCCCCCACAGCAAGCAGCTTGCTACGGGGGCACCTGAGCCTAGCTGCTGCTCTGTGTGTCCATTCAGACACAGAGCTAATGTTTGGTCCAACCCCCTCTCCCCCCTGATTGGCTAACTGACTTTGATTGACAGCTGCGGGAGCCAATGCTGCCGCTGTTGTGTCTCAGCCAATGAGGAGGGAGAGTCCCAGACAGCCGTGGACATCGCTGGACAGAGATGGGGCTCAGGTAAGTATTAGGGGGGCTGGGGAGGCTGCTGCACACAGAAAGATTTTTATCTTAATGCATAGAATGCATTAAGATAAAAAACGTTCTGCCTTTACAACTCCTTTAAGGGCTTTGTGATGCTGGGAGGTGGGGTGGGGTTTATGATCATGTGATCGCAGTGATTTGCTGTCACATCGGTTACATGATCAGAAAGCTCCCCATCGCAAGTAACAATCAGGAGCTTTCCGTTAGGCGCTGGGAGCACGCAGGGTGCGCGCTCTCGGCACAGGTTTGTTTATACTTTGATATGGAAAAATATGGAGATTTGCACTTTTCTGTTCTGGAGAAGCAACAGGAAGTTGTCATCGGCAAGTTGTCCCCGTTGGAACATTTCCCCTCTCCTCTTGCTCTGATGTCAACTGCAGTTTTTTTTTTTTCTTTGGAATTCCCCTTGCTTTCTGTCTCAATGACAACCGTCTTCAGGGCAAATAGGGTCAAATCTTTATAGCGGGGACACAGACAACAATAAAAACTCAACCAAACCCTTCCCCAACTCTATCCAAAAATTCCCTTTTACATATACTTTACATACCAGAATATATCTAGCTATTTTCAGCTCAGCCCAGTGATAATTGAAAATTACAAATGCATGTGAATAATAAAGATCTGTATCCTTGTGTTAAATATTTGAGAATTGAGCCTGGAGCCTTACTCCAGATGCCAATGGTTATACAGATAAGCCGGGTACCTGTGCCCCAGTATAATGAGAGACATGCACTGTTAGAGGACACCGAGGTCCAAACTGGGTACCAGTGTTCTGTAGGATGGAACCCAACAAGTCCCATAATAAATAGGTGTACTGGGGATGTATTGTGCTTTATATAGACTGTAACCTTATTAATGTATTAATATAATAAAGAGCTTCTGACATTTTTGTAGCAGGCTTAAGTGCGTGGGAAAGTCTTTATATAAACCGCTGTCCATGATGAACTGGTGCATGGAGTTCCTTAGCTCTACATTAAAAACCTGTTCCATTATATCTCAGATTTTTTTTTTTTGTGTGTATGATCACTTCCAGAGCTGGTAAAGGTCCTACAGGATACGGGGACGTAAAGCTAAAGTCTGTTTATGAGTTGCCCTTGTTCCCCATTTCCCTCATCAACATTCTCTTAAAATGTTTTCGTTGTAATCAGGGCTGCTGTTAGAAATCCCAGGGCCCCGTACAACCTGCCTGACCTACTCCCCATCCTGCAGTGATCCCCTGTACCCTCAGCATCCAGTAAGAGGGAGAGGAGGAGAAACTGTCAGCGTTGCCGGAGGAGCACACATGGGGGCCCAGCAACAGGGGGAAGAATATTGTTTGCAGGATCGATGTGGTAGGGGGCTTTTACTAAAACATATCCCCTGTAGTTCCCCCCTGCAGCTGCTTAACCACTTCCGGACCGCCCAACGCTGATATACAACCTCACTTTGAGGACAGATATCGTAGTTATGGCAGCAGCTAGCTGTCCTCGTGTTCAGCCAGCGGTCCACTACAAGATAAAAGTGGTCTCTGCATTGGTTTCGCCACGAGATCACTTTTATCAGCGGAGGGAGAGGGCCCTCCCGCCATGCTCCGGTGCCCTCCGCCGCTTACCGGAGCGCGATCCAGTCATCTCTGTGGCTGTGCATGGAGACGAGTGAGGGGAAGATGGCCCCCACCGTCTCCATGACATTGCAGGGCGGAAGCGACGTCAAAACTTCACTTCCGCCCAGTGGCGGAATTACCAGAGTCGCAACAGTCGCAGTTGCGACTGGGCCCGGCATTCCGCCACTGTGGGGGGGCCCAGCGGGGTTGATCTTCACACACGCTCTGAGCGGAGATGGTGTGTCATAGAACAATAGCACAGAGAGACACCGGTGGCATTAATGTTCTATTTGTCAGTCCTCTCTGGCACAGATGAGAGAGGACACACAGCTGATCTCACGGCACCCCCTTCTCCCCCCTCCCCTCTCCTCTCCTCTGTGCTCCGCGGGAAATGTGAGCTCTTTAGCTTCACACTTGGCTGCCCGCGGAGCACACAGGAGGGGGGAGAAGGGGGAGCCGTGAGATCAGCTGTGTGTCCTCTCTCATCTGTGCCAGAGAGGACTGACAAATAGAACATTAATGCCGCCGGTGTCTCTCTGTGCTATTGTTCTATGACACACCATCTCCGCTTAGAACCATGCTGTCTTGAG
Source organism: Aquarana catesbeiana (assembly GCF_042186555.1). Lineage (NCBI taxonomy): Eukaryota > Metazoa > Chordata > Amphibia > Anura > Ranidae > Aquarana > Aquarana catesbeiana. Next base: position 194,932,158 of record NC_133335.1, read on the forward strand.
AAGGCAGACAGCACTGATCGACATTAATAGTAGGCACTGATGAGCACTGATAGACGGTATTGATGGGCACTGATGAGCACTGATAGAAGGCACTGATGAGCACTGGTAGATGGCACTGATAGAAAGCACTGATGGGCACTGATAGAAGGCACTGATAGGAGGCACTGATAGTAGGCACTGATGAGCACTGATAGGCCACATTGATGAGCACCGATAGGCAGCACTGATAGGAGGCACTAATGTGCACTGATAGGCTGCACTGATAGGTGGCATTGATGGGCACTGATAGGTGGTACTGATGGGCACTGAGGAACACTGATAGGCAGAACTCGGGCAGTATTGATGGGCAGAATTGAAGAGTACTGATAGGTGGCACTGATGGACGCAGTTAGGTGGCATTAATGAGCACTGATAGGTGGTACTGATAGGCAGAACTGATGGGCACTAATAGATGGCATTAATGAGCACTGATAGGTAACACTTGTAGGTGGTTGGGCACTGATAGGCAGCACTGATGATTGGGGCACTGATTATCAGTGTAAACAGTTTACTGACATTCTTGACAGTTAACGGCAGTCCTTTCCTAACACAAACACAGCGTGTGAGGAAAGGGCTGTGGATAACCAGTCTGTTTACATGTGATCAGCTGATCACATGGTAAAGGGCCGATGTGATTGCGCTGGATGCATGTCCCAGGGGTCATGTGGGAAGCACGGTTTTGGGAGGATGTCCATGGACACCCTCCCAAAATTGGAAGGCCGGGGCTCGGATGGAAGGGGGGCCCATCATGGTTTCTTGCACCGGGGCCCTGAAGGTTCTAGTTATGCCTCTGCTTCCACCCACAGCTCTTAAAGGGCCCTTTTTTTTTTTTTTTTTTTTTTTTTTTTAATGACAATTTTTTTTTTTGCATTTTAGTGTAAATATGAGATCTTTTTGACCCCAGATCTCTTATATAAGAGGTCCTGTCATGCCTTTTTTCTATTACAAGGGATGTTTACATTCTTTGTAATAGGAATAAAAGTGACACAATTTTTATTTTTTTTTTAAAACAGTGTAAAAATAAAAGGTAAAATAGATAAGAAAATTTTTTTTTTTAAATTCACCCCGTCCTGCCGAGCTTGCGTGCAGAAGCGAACGCATACCTGAGTAGCGCCCGCATATGAAAACGATGTTCAAACCACACATGTGAGGTATCACCGTGATCGGTAGAGCGAGAGCAATAATTTGAGCCCTAGACCTCCTCTGTACCTCAAAACGTGCAACCTGTAGAATTTTTTAAACGTCGCCTATGGAGATTTTTAAGGGTAAAAGTTTGTCACCATTCCACGAGCGGGCGCAGTTTTGAAGCGTGACCTGTTGGGTATCAATTTACTCATTATCTTTCACAATATAAAAAAAATGGGCTAACTTTATTGTTGTCTTATTTTTTAATTCAAAAAAGTGTATTTTTTCCAAAAAAAGTGCGCTTATAAGACCGCTGCGCAAATATGGTGTGACAGAAAGTATTGCAACGACTGACATTTTATTCTCTAGGGTGTTAGAAAAAAAATGTATAATGTTTGGGGGTTCTAAATAATTTGCTAGCAAAAAAAAAACTGTTTTTAACTTGTAAACACCACATCTAAAAAGAGGCCTGGTCCTTAAGTGGTTAAAGCTGATGGGAGGGGGAGGAGACGAAGCTAGACTTCAGCTGCTGCAGAGAGATCCATACAGGGGATCGGTTCCTGTAATTCCCCGAACGCCCCCTGCCGCACCACACTGGTTACCCCCTCCTGTCCGTAATATGATTCCTGCTGCTGCCCAGGCCCCCTTCTCAACTGGAGGGGCCTGGGCCCAGTACAGGAGGACTGTTGGTACCCCCTTATCAGTGGCCCTGGTTTTAATTACATACCTTATTATAGACCTAATTATTTCATCATTTGGTCTCTGTATTTTCCTGTGCAAAGCAGGCAGATCATTGCTGGTAGGGAGGGGTCAGCAGGGTGCTGTATATAGCATGCTGAAAACATCAGCCCTGATGCAAGCAGTGGACTGACTCTTGAGAATAGCTATGCAAACATCAAAGTGCCTTGATGGGTGGCTGTCAGTCAGGAGGAGTGGTATTTCTAGGCAGGCCCGACCCCACACCATAATCCCCCCTCCACCAAATGATTTGGACCAGAGCACAAAGCAAGGTCAATAAAGACATGGATGAGCAGGTTTGGGGTGGAGGAACTTGACTGGCCTACACAGAGTAATGACCTCAACCCAATAGAACACATTTGGGATGAATTAGAGCGGAGACTGCGAGCCAGGCCTTCTCATCCACATCAGTGCCTGCCCTCACAAATGCACTTCTGAAAGAATTGTCAAACATTCCCGTAGATACTCCTAGGCCTTGTGGACAGCCTTTCCAGAAGAGTTGAAGCTGTTATAGCTGCAAAGGGGGGGCCAACTCAATATTGAACCCTACAGACTAATGCCTCATACACACAATGCAAAATTTGGAAGGGGATTGTCGTTTGACAGGCTGTTGTCCAAAATTCTTACCGTTAGTACTCTCCTTTCGACAACTGTTTTCCAATTTTCAGACAAATGTTGGATGACAGGCTAGTAAATTTTTGGCGAACGACGGCTCCACGTCTGATTTCCGGATGGTCAGTACACAAATCTGTCACACAAAAGTCGAAAGTACAAACACGCATGCTCGGGATCAAGGAACGACTGGGAAGAGATCGGTCTTGTAAACTACTGTTCATAATCTAGAATTAACATTAGTGACGCGGCAATTGATGAAATGTCAAAATTCTCATCTTCTTTAATGGGATAATAATGAAGCTGCTTTGCATGTAGTTATGCCAAACGTATTTGAAAAGGCATTTGTTTTGTGCGATCTGAAAATCGCGAAGCAACACTCACAAACTTCTACTAACACAAAATTAGCAGAAGGAGCCCAAAGGGTGGCGCTCGAGAAGTGAACTTCCTCTTTATAGTCTCATAGTACGTTACTACGTTTGTGTTGTCAAACTACAATTTGCGTAACATTAGTATGCAAGACAAGATCCTGGCACACACCCTTTTGACAAAAATCAGACTGTGTGTATGAGGCTTAAGAATGGGATGCCCTTAAGTTCATGTGTGTAGAAAGGTAGCCGTCCCAAAACTTTTGACACTATAGTGTATATATACACTATATATATATATATATATATATATATATATATATATATATATATATATATATATATATTATATGTATATATATATTTTTTTATTATTAGTATTACTACTTGCTTTCTTTTGGCCAAGAATTTACTGACTGGAGCACAACCAATGGGTTGAAATACGGGTCACTGCATAGTTATAGGTTCCCTGCTCCAAGTGGCACAAGTCTAATGCCTCTCCATTATCTCCCATAGAAGGAATACAACTGTGCCTCTCCAACTCTGCTACACAAGACAAGAATATTGTGTAATGTTAAACTGGCCATTTATACACTAATAGATTTTAGAGTGAATGCTTATAGGAACATTAGGAAAAAAATTTTTATGAAAATTCCCAGTAAATTTGTCAACTTGATTTTGGAACAAATAGACTTTACACAACTAAAGCCATATATGCTTTTAGGTATGGTCCTTCCAATTTTCTTATTGCGGTTGAAAACAAATGTCGATTTGACCCCACTAACAATTTCAAAATTGATCAAATGTTCTTAAATATTACACAAAATTCTACTAGTGTATGTCCAGCTTTTGATTTGACTTTCATATAGAACAGTGGTTCTCAACCCCCTATAGTGCCGTGACCCCTTGATAAAATTTCCCAAGTTGTGGAGACCCCTAATCATAAAATAATTTTCATAGCGTGGGTTATCAGCACCCAAGGCAAGACAAGTAATTTGCGCCCCTAACCCAAGGACATTTAGTGCTCCCTGAGTCCCTTCCACTCGTACAGTATTAAAACCCCTTATCGTACATTTTAGGATGTATCACTCTTTCTCTTCTCTTTTCTTTCCCTTTTACCTCTCTCTATCCTAATTTCTTGATTTTTTTCCCCCCATCCCTCCCTTTTTCTTTTTTCCGCCCCCCTCTATTCCTCTCCCTTCCATGTATTCTTTGTTTTTATTCCTTCTCTTACTCCGTGGTGGGGGGGGATGGGATGAGTGGCAGTGCTGGCGGGGAGTTCTGATCAGCCAACTTAGGTGATCTTGATCAATGTCATCTGCTGATCTGAGAACTGTAGTGGGGACTTTTAATGGCAACTATAATCACAGGTAGCGTTACTCACTGCGTCTCCGGCTTCACTGTGTCTCCAACTTTGTGGTGTCTCATAGCAGTGACACCTATGCCAAAATCAGGAGATAGGGTCTCCTTCAGCCCCTCCCACTTTACATTCCTCACTAGTCAGCTGACCTCTAGTCTCTGCCCCCAGCCTTGCCGTGAACTGAATGGACGGCTGCGAAGAGGCTGAGTGACAGCCCAGGGACAGCCCTGCTGGGTGGCCGCAAAAAGGCTGGGAGAGCAGTGCTGGCTTCAGGAACAGCCAAGGATTTGGTGACCCCCAGGTTGAGAACCACTGATATAGAATAAGGAAACATGCTGTGTACCATATTGCTTAACCACTTGCTTCTCAGCCATTGTACTTTGTTGTGGCAGCTACAGGCTAGGCGACATACTGGTACGTCACCCAGCACATGCGCACCGATCCTGTGACCACTGTGTAAGGTTGTCACAGTGGATCATGGTGCTTGATACCCAGCCTCTGAGCAGCTGGGATATCATGTGATCACTGTGACCAATCATAGCGATTGCATGTAAACAAAACAGTTAAGAATGGCTTTCATTCATGACTGCTTCCTTACTTATGTGATGCTGTGATTGTCCCACAACATGAATGAAAGCCATTCATAACAGGTAAAACTATTGCATATAACAGGGATCATAACTGTTATAAACAATGACAGCGTAAAAAAAACAAATCCCAGATTATCCCCCCAGAAAAAAAAAAAAAATCTTAAAAAAAGAAACACTTTACTATTTACTGTCACCAGTTATTATCCCTGATCACTGACACACCAGTTATTTTTTTAAATATAATCTTTATTTAAGGTGTTATACAAAACAAAAGAAAAAAAGGGTTTCAGAAATAGACAAAGAAAAAGTAACAAAACATAGAGAAATAACTAAATTAGTCATCTTCTTTCACATTTTACAAAAGATTAATATCGTTAACCAGTGAGCAGTATAGATCTTAACTTAAACGAATAAACCAATAAGGGTCCTCCTTAGTCCTGGATCATAGATCTCTGTGGACATCCCCCTTCCCTCGACAAAGAAGTGGCAGGAGGGCCCCGTTAGTATCAAACAGTATCCCAATCGAGACAGAACCCACCACATAATATTAAACTTGTGATGCCGATGAGCGGAAATAATAAGGATCCAACGTGTTGTTCACTCAATGTGGACATTTAGTTCACTATATTCAAACCTGTTCACACTTGGTTCGACGTCCAGCCAGGATCTGCCACCAAGGGGCCAGCACCCGAAGGGTTCCGGCTCGCCAGAGCTAATTGTTTAAATTTGGGGTCGGCCAATGCTACCAAGGCTATGTCTAAGTTGGATGAGACTGGGAACATCCTGGAAATGTAGTCCTTCCAGGGTGCCCAAGTGGAGTCAAATACTTTTCCAATAAATTGGGATTAGGTGTTTAGCCGCATTGACTAGGTGGGGGAGAGCTGAGTACTACGTTTATATTGTGATAGAGGCACTGAGCTTGAGTGTATTAGATTATGTACATAATAGTCACGAAACATTGAAGCAATTTTTGAGGTGTGCTGGATCGGTTCACCGAAGGAGTGTAGTTTATGAACATGTGATGACATGTGATTTTTCCTAAGTGCCCGGGCCAACATTCTCCCACATTTGCTAACAAGTACTCATAGTACTTGTTTGCCACATAACGCAGCCACCGTCTAATTCGGCGATCCAAGAATTTTGAAAAGAGTGTGTGTAAGTCTGTCAAGCGTCGAAGCTCCTCTGGGTGTGCTGTATGCTTATGACCCAGTTTGACTTGTTGCAGGGCCCCAAAGACCCACTGAAAATCTGCCTGCCTCTCCTTCTTCAGCTTGGAGCCCCAAGCAATGAGGGAGTTTTGCACCACCGCCTTGTGGCCCTCCCACAATATCCTGTCGGTGACCTCCCGATTAGCGTCTTCAGTAAAATAGTTGGTTAAAGTCTCCTCTATCCCTGTCACTACCCTAAGATCATCCTGCGGGAACAATGTGGAGGGAATCTCAGCAGAGACTCTTTGGGCCGCTCATAAAGCGACCATACGGGGAAAGCTCAGATAGCGGAGATAGAGAAACTAGAGAGGGAATTCAAGGCCCTATGCAAGCAGCACAAACGGGATCCTTCTAAGGTCCAAATAGCTCAACTAGACGCAGCCAGAATAGCATTAAACCTAGCTCACACAGTAAGGGCAGAAAAACACTTGAAATGGAATAGTGCGAAATTCTACGTTCAGAGAGACAAGATGAGTACTCTATTAGCAAGAAAGCTCTCTCCCAAATTCACTAACTTCACAATCCCAAACCTTAGACTACAGGATGGCACCTCAACCCTTAATCCCCCAAAAATCCTGCAAGCTTTTCAGTCCTTTTACTCTAAACTATATCAGCAAAATGACTCTATGTCAGACTCTTCCTTGAGATCATTTCTAGATGATCTTGACATACCCACTCTACGTAAAGATCATATGGATCTCATGGAAGCGCCCTTTACCATAGAAGAAACAATAGAGGTAATTAAAAATTTAAAAGGAGGCTCAGCTCCCGGCCCCGATGGTTTCTCCAATCAATACTATAAAACTTTTAAGAAAACTCTAGCACCCCATATTACAAAATTCTTCAACTCCAAAAGGGCAGGGACACCCCTAGAGCCACAACTAAATTTGGCATTTATCTCTGTCATACCCAAGCCCGACAAGGATCCATCTTTAGTCGAGAACTACAGACCAATCTCGCTGATTAACAACGACTTGAAAATACTTACTAAAATCCTAGCTAACAGAATTAACTCCTTCATCAACCAATATATAAACAAAGACCAAGTGGGCTTTATACCGGGAAGACAAGGCCCGGATCAAGTTAGAAGGGCGGTCGATATTGTCTCATTATTACAAACGGGTTGGGATGGAGGCCCAAAGCAGGAAGGTTTATTGCTGTCGTTGGACCTTCAAAAGGCCTTCGATTCTTTGTCTTGGTCATTCCTATTCACAGTCCTTGGACGTTGGGGATTTGGGGAAAAGTTTATAAATACCCTGAAAGCATTATACTCCACTCCTAGTGCCAAGGTCAAACTACATGGATTTTATTCGGATCCCAATCAAATAACCAGGGGTACCAGACAGGGGTGCCCCCTATCTCCTGCGATCTTTGCATTAGCTATAGAGGTTCTGGCAATTGCGATCAGATCTAACCAAACTATTAAGGGTGTAAAATGCGGAGCGCACACCCACAAATGCGCCCTGTTTGCGGACGACATCCTTCTATTTGTCACATCCCCAACTACCTCACTTCCCAATATTTGCAATCTTTTAAAAACATTTAGATCCTTGTCGGGCTTAAAGGTCAACATGGACAAATCACAGGCATTAAATATTTCCCTACAAGAGGCAGAAGTAAATAGGCTCAAGCCCTCATTCAAATTTAAATGGAGCGACTCTTCGATCCGATACCTAGGGATAAACCTTACCCCCAAGTTTAAGCGACTTTTCCAAGCTAATTTCCCTCCCATGTTCCGCACACTAGAATCTGACATTCTAACATGGTCCAAATACAATATATCATGGATAGGTAGAATTCATTCTATCAAAATGACGTTATTGCCCAAGCTCCTTTATTTGTTTAGGTCACTCCCGATAGACATTAGAAAGCACCATCTTAAATCCCTCCAAGGGAAAATAATAAAATTCATTTGGGGTAAAAAAGGCTATAGGCTAGCCCGCAATGTGCTTTTTAGTCCCACAACCAAGGGGGGACTGGGTCTCCCAGATCTGTTTAGCTACTACCAAGCTGCAAGACTGGCCCAACTCTCAATGGTATACTTCAAAGTTGAGAAACCCGATTGGATAGATATAGAGAGACAAGCTATCCCGACACACACCATAGACTACCTCCTCTGGTGCCCCATGAAACCAAGGCCTTCCATATTAGCCCCAGCATTGTCCCAATCCTTTAAATTATGGGACTCCGTGAAATGCTTACCAGCTCTGACCTCACCCTCCCACCCTCTTGACCACATTTTTCATAACCCCCGTTTTGTGCCGGGCATGGATATCAAGTCCTTTAAATGGTGGTTGGACAAGGGGATGTACCGTATTGGCCACTTTCTTTCGCCCACGGGTCCGATTAAGCTAAAGCACTGTATAGATAAGCTTGAACTCCCAGGTTCAGAGAGATTTAGATATGTCCAAATATCCCACTTTCTTTCCTCACTAACGAAGGGACAGGCGTTGCCTCTGGAATTTACATCTTATGAGCGTTGGTGCGGCCAAGCATTAGACATAAAGGGGGGTATATCTCTCATTTACACGTCTCTTGTGGAACCCACCACAAAATTTACATACATGGAATCGTGGGAGAGGGATCTGCAGGAGACCTGGAGCCTGGAGGAATGGCATCGGAGAGGATCCACAGCCTATAAAGGTATTTTAAATACTTCATTAATAGAAGCTAATCTAAAAGTGTTTTTTGAGATGGTACCTAGTACCCACCAGACTTGCAACTATGTTTACTTCCGCCTCCCCATTATGTTTCAGAGGAGGTCAAGCTCAGGGCTCCATGATTCATATCTGGTGGGAATGTCCGAAACGAAGAGGTTTTTGGAACAAAATATTCGCTATGATCCGAAAAGTTTCGGGTCTTCCTATTACTAAATCTGCCCAAGTGGCATTACTTAATGCACCAATTCCTAAGGCAACGAAACACTCTCAAAAGTTGATATCCTTCATGCTGTTAGGAGCTAAAACCACCATAGCTAAGGCCTGGAAGCAACCCACAGTGTCTTTCCAGGCAGCCAAAAGAAAGATTTTGTGGATTATGTCCCAAGAAAAAACGGTCAGCTCTCTGACGGACACCACTAAGTCATTTGAGGCAACATGGGAGCCCTGGGCTGGACATTTAGGCATCTCCCTTATCCCAGGTATTCAAACGACACAGTCAAGATGATTTCAAACTAAATAAAAAAAAAAAAAAACACCTTGGACCGGGCACAACTACATGCATCCATGCTAGTGTTCTATTTCTTTTTCTTTTCTTCTTCTCTATCCTGTCTTTCTGTTACTACAACGAATTGATATCACATTAGCAGTGAACCAGTTTTGTTTAACTTTCTGATTTACAATATGGTAGAATGTCTTATGTCGCCATCAGACTTTGAATAGTGAGTTTGAGTTATGGACTCAAAACGGATTATTGCCAGATGGATGGGAACTGCTGGAGGGGTCTAATGGCTTCTCTAGTGGTCACTACCTCTACCTCAGGGGCGGTGGCAGGTCCCTGTGAGTGGGGGCAGTAGGGGTACCGGGTTATCCTTAACACTTTCCCTGGAGATGGGGGGACTCCTAACACAGCGTGATCCCGTTAGGGGTGTTGGGAATGTCAACCCACACAGAGAACATAAGACACAGCCTTCCCTACTGTTTCAATGGCAATTGTAAGTGGCTTTGAATTTCTGTTTAATATCTTTGTACTTTTCTAATATCAATCCCGTATTTGTATGGGATTTGTCAGTATACCTTTGGATTTTTTCTTCAATGTACTGCACTGCTCTTTAATAAAGCTTTATTTAAAAAAAAAAAAAAAAAAAAAAAAAAAAAAGATCATCCTGCGGGTTCTCATTAAGCTTTCAATGCCAGGCCCTGGCCAACTGGTGAGGCAATGAAAGCATGAGGGTCACTGGGGCATGGTCGGAGATGGTGATCTGTTCTATAGTGGAGTCCACCAGCAGGTCCAAGGTAGTTTGGTCTGTCAACAGTAGGTCGATTCATGTATGTACCCCGTGGACCTTGCAATAGTAACTATAGTCCCTTTCCGAGGCATGCAGGGCCCTCCAGCAGTCAACCAATGTATGGCGCTGAAGGGACCTGCAAAAGTGTCTCAGGAAAGCATAAGAATGAGTTGAGCGGTTGGCCGAGGTATCCAAGATATCCAATATATGGACTGATATTGAAATCCCTGCCCAGGACCAGTTTACCTTCCCTAAAGTCAGCTAATCTGTCTAAAACTGAGTCTACAAACGTCAGCTGTTGTGAGTTTGGTGCGTATAGCATCGAAAATGTGTATACTTGTCCCATGATGGACCCTTTTAAGAATACATAACGCCCTTGGGGGTCTGTATAGTGGTCTATGGGTTGAAACGGACAGCTCTTATGGATAGCGATAGCTGTGCTTTGAGATTTTGGTTTTGGGGAGTTGCTAAGGTACCACTGTGGAAAAAGGTGAGTGGGTAGTTTGGGAGACGCGCCATCTGTAAAGTGTGTCTCCTGCAGAAAAAGTACCTGTGCCCTCAGTCGCCTCAGTTCGAGCCACAGCCTATTACGCTTATTTGGAGAACAGAGACCACAAACATTGTATGACACTACCTTAACCCTAGCCATGGCGAAAAATGTACAGTATATCCAAACGTGACCTCATGAAGAGTCGAACCAGGTGTGAGCAACAGCGGATCCAATTCCTAACGACATGTAGAAAAAAAACAGGTAGACAAAATAAACAGGTCAGAACATAAAAAGATAACAATGTCAACAAATAGATAGACCTAAACAGAGTAACAAACGGCCTCCTTTGGTCTAAAATCAACTGTATGCCTGACCCTGGAGGCCTCTCTAGCTGGAGGAAGCCACCCAGGTGAGGCGTGATGCCCCTAGCAGGGCCGGTACCTAAGAGAGGTATTCCTATGGGGGGCATGTGATCAGACATGCCCAGCCCGAGGTGTGCCAGCTCCTCACAGAGTGTTCTGCTGTAACTACACAGGGAGGGGTAGTATAATAAAGGGAAAGCAGTAAACCATTATGATGCTAAGGGTAGTAGGTGCTGGTATGTAGGAGCCCTGCCAGCCCCATTGTCAAGTAATGGAGGCCTCAGAAAGGGCTCAAAAGAGACGGACCTCTTGTCGGCCACAGCTGGTCAAAAGTAGGCATTTTTAGGGCGTCCAGGTGGAGGAGGTGGACAAGGGGTCCCTTACGACTGTGAGGGCTCTAAGAAATTCAAGAGAGTTCCAGAGGAACTCAGTTCTTCAGTCTGGAATCCAAAGATCTTTCAATCAGTGGCGGCCTGTGAGGTACCTTGTGAAGAACGTTTGCTGCCTCTGGAGCATCATTTAGATCGTGCCTGGAGCCAGGATTGTGCTGCCAATGGGGAAGGTACATCTGTGGAGTCAGGACCACTGTTAGAAATCATGGGGCCCCGTACAGCAGACCCGACAGGGCCCCTTGGTCCCGCCCACAACCCCACCCTTGGCTCCGCCCCTGACCTCATGCTGTCACGAAATCTGGGGGAATGGTGGCAGGAGCTGAAACATGTAACATGTTCCAAAAGGTGAACTTTTAACAACCATTATTATTCTAAACTTTTTACACTATCATAAAGCAGCAGAGATGTCTTACTTTAGAACTTTTTTGACAACTAATTAGCTGGGATGAGCTCAGGTGTGTTCGGGCTGTAGTCTAAACCCACCTTAGCTTTTCCACCAGGAAGCTTTTCAGCACCCCACCAATCATAACTGGGGCTGAACGGAAGACATGTCAGTGTTTTGACATCTGTGCCCATTCAGTTTGTGTCCTCATACACCACAGACTTGTGTCCATTTACATCAGGCTACCTCTGATCTGTCACAATTAGGTCTGGAAAAAGAAAAGAATGTTTTTTTCCATTTACTTTTTTATTACCTGAATGCCCACAAGTCAATTCATATCTGGACACCTGTAGATCTACATGGAGCTTTCAATCAAGTCCACATCAGTGGCGGCTGGTGCTCAAAATTTTTTGGGGGGGTGCAAACAAACTGAAAAATTCAGGAAAAAAAACAATTGCCACCGTGCCATCAAACACAGCTACTGTACCTACTGGTCCACAGGAAAAACTGACAGGCGAACCTGATTGCAAAGCTTGGGTGAAAAATTCTCAAGTGATTTGGGGGGTGGTAACAATGTAGCTTGGCTGTGTGTTTTTACTGGCTCTTCCCCCCATCACATGTGTAAAGTAGCATCTCATTGTGTGCTCATGGTTATTATCATTATGATGATTGGAGCACAGCAGGTGCTGGTATGGCTCTGTCAGTTGGGTGCTGACTTTGTTATGGCTGTGCTGAGTTATAGTCTGTAACACACAATACAGCCATATATTAACATCAGCACCCAACAGCATATTACACTGACAGAGCCATATCAGCACCTGCTGTGCTCTGATCATCATAATGACCATGAGCACACAATGGGGAGTCTGGGGACTGAGCCTCAGCCTGTGTGATGTGTCACTGTGTGTATGTGCAGGGGGTTGCTTGCCTGTGGACCAGCGTCGGGATTACTCTTTATTTCAGCCTCCTCCGTGATTAGTCTCTCCCTCAGGCTGCAGCACAGCACTTACTGAGGGAAGGGAGACGCATTACAATTTAATCCATCTGCAGAGGAAAGCATACAGTGAGCACAAGGTACACGGATTCAGAGAAGGGATTGTATGCCTCCGCCCGAAAATGGAGAAAAAGTCCCTCTTCTTCTCTTGCCTCCTGGGCCCTTATATTAACCTTATGGAGCCCAGGAAGGTACATACCTATATACCTTGCCAATCAAGTAGGTGCAGGTTAATAAAGTTATTTAGCTAATTTGTTTTTTAACTAGATATCTGCTCGGGCCCCCCCTGCTGGGCAGGCCTGCTACAACAGGGCTGGTTGTACTGCCCTATCAGCGGCCCTGCGTAGAGTGGCGCCAATCCGGGAAATCCACCAGCTCTAAGCCCAGATGAGAGAGGAAGTGGGGGAGGTCATCCTTACTGCGTAACATCGCAGACTTTCCGTCTTTCGTAGCTTGAAGGTAAAATGGGAATTCCCAGCGATAAGTTGCGCCTGACGCCCTCATAGCTTCTAGGAGAGGATGAAGAGCTCTGCATTGCATCAGTGTGCAGCGAGACAAATCCTGGTAGAAGAACAGGTGAGCCCCATCAAAATGAGGGCGTTTACGCATAAGTTGCATGATTTGTTCCTTGACCGCAAGCTTGTGCAGTTTACAAATTAAGTCTCTAGGGTTCGCAACATCCTGTGAAGGCGGTTTGAGGGCCCTGTGTGCCCTATCAATTTCAATTGGTGCAGTAGGGGGCAAACCCAGAATCTCCCTGAATATATCTTGTAGTGTAGGGATAATGTCCTTGGCAGCAGTTGCCTCGAGCAACCCGCAAATGCGGATATTAGAGCGGCGACTATGGTTTTCATAGTCGTCCAGCTGGCATACCAGGGCCTCAATCTGTTGATCCTGCGACACACATTTGTCTCTAAGCTGGGTAATGACAGGGAGAGAATCCTCAAATTTTTGTTCCAGGGTCTCTAGTCTGTTACCCAGCTTAGTGGTACCTGTTTTCAGCTGCTCGATTTCTTGTGTCAGGGCCTTCTCCACTCTAAAGGCGAAGAGCTCCAGGTCCTCCATGGTAGGGAGAGACCATATGTGTTGCCTCAAATCCCTGCCTCCGTGCAGCTCTGAGACATCAGAGCACTGGTCCTGGGAGGCGGAGGAGCCAGGGGACTCTGGAGGGGCGTCCTCACACATCAGCCATCAGCTGCGATGATGGGATAGGGGAGATTTCCGGCTGCCGAGATGAGTGGGCTGGAGGAGCGTCCTTTCCTCTGCCGTGGCCGGACGCCATCTTGGAAGCTCCACCACACGGCTGTCCTCCGTCAGTGAAAATCAATCTATGGAGCCCTGGACGGTCTTTGCCGAATTCCACGGCTGTGAGTATGCCCTGCGGCGCTGAGACATCTCTTGTGTGCCTGAAAACGGCCGTGTAAGCCCCGGTATATGCTAATTAAGCACCGTTCTGTGAGGAGCTGTGGAGCTATGTTGCCTCACTCGGTCATGCCCAAGCCACGCCCCCGTCACACCAGTACTGCACACCACACTGTACTGCACTGGTGACAGTATGTAAAAAAATTTTGCACAAAAATCCCCAAATTTTATTTAATTTCTTCATTTTCCCAAAAAATTTTTAAAAAATTACAAATTCAAAAAACTCGCCACGCCCCTTACTAAATACCTTACCATGTCTACATTTTAAAAAGGGGTAATTTGGGGGGCGATTTGTACTATCCTGGCCTCTTTGGGCCTCAAGAAAGGAAATGACCGTCAGTACATCAGAACTGATCATTTTTCAGAGATATATACCATAGTTTGTAGATGCTATAACTTTCACATAGACTAAATAATTCACACAGATTTTAGTTATTTTTACCAGACATGTCACAGACTACCTTTTGGGCTAAATTTGTGAAGAAAGATTATTTGTTTGCAAAATTTTATAACAAACTATGAAAAGAAATGGACGAAGTAATCTGGATAAAAACTGGATATGCTACGAGTAAGCACTTGGCATAAGTGTGAAATGCGTCAGCTGATTCCTGTACGTTCCTGCTATAGTGTCCTGTGTATTCCATGATCCAGTTTTTATCAATAAAGGCACTTGTTATCTTGTCCGGAGTGCGGCCCTCCAGATTACTTCGCCCATTTCTGCTCGTCTCACCATTAGCCAGCACCTGGGGCTCTTTTCTTTTGGAGGATCTGATTCTTTTCATCTGTCTACCAGCCTAGACCTACCTGAGAGATGGAGTATTCTTCGCTTCATTTGGATTTCTGGATTTATAAACTATGAAAAACGTGTTTTTTTAATTTTTTTTTTTAAATTGTCAGAATTTTTTGTTTATGTTGCAAAAAATAAAAACCCAGTTGTGATTAAATACCACCAATAGAAAGTTCTATTTCTGTGAAAATCGACTTCTGTACATCCAGCCGGTCGGATATAGCTGGCAGCGCTCCCCATTGTCACCATACAATAGCTCAGTGGGAGTGATTCCCCCATACCCCTCAAATGTGTGGATAGGGGAATGGGGTCAGTTTTTTGGTCAACCTATTGGTTGAATGAAAGAAAAAACTGAATCATCTATGGGCATGCTTTGTCTCTTCTGCATTAAAGCTACTCTACCTTTCTTCTGATGAAAAAAAAAAAAAGCTACTAACCTTCCTGTTCCCCCCTGTACAGTAGGATGCAAAAGTGCAGCTCATTGCACAAATTAGGCAGTGTCAAACCTGACGGAACTCCGATCGAGACCCGAAAGCCGGCCGCCTGAAGATGTTAGCGGCCAGCAGTGAGTTCCAGGGACAGCGCATCGCTGGATACAAGGTAAGTATAGTTCCGCTTTAAGTGTAAATACTTACATTTCCTTTAACGGTCCGACATCCCTCTCCGGCGCCAGCATCTTCTACCCAGCTTTTCCCAGGTGCCAAGCTGCAGATGTCTTCATTGGCTGGAATAGGATAATGTCAGTCTTGCACATGCACAGGAGTTCAGTTATCCAAGTTAACAAAGCTTCCTATGCCCCAGAAGATGTCAAATCTGACAAAACGTGCAGGGTGGAGCTATGTACAATGAAGTAATCCCCCATGCCGAAGTGTCCCTGGGAGTGAGATTCAGCCGTGTGTGACATTGATATACTGCACTGCTAATGTTCTTATCTATGTGCAATAGTTTGATTCAATAAACTTTATATTGGGTTTTACACTATCTGGAGCATTCAGTCTCCTTCTTTTTCATAATATGCCTATGTACGATAAGGAGCGAAGGAAACACCGATGCACGTTGTTATATGCTGGCAGTTCCCCTTTGGAAATACCTGTCATATGCCTTAAGTGGTTGAAGTTACATCATGCTGTAAATGACTTCTCTGTAATTGGAGAGTCATGCATTTCTGGTAAGCCTTTTACCTTGCTCTTGAAGGTGGATTCAAAATAGAGAACACCTGCATGCACATTTTGGAAGTTTGGAAACTCACAGAAAAGTGGACTTTTTTGGGATTTATCTGAATTTTTTTTTTTTTTTTTAGTAGTTGTATATATGTCTGATTAGCTCAGCAGTTTCTGTAATTGTTTAATTCCTATGATCGTCAGCTCCATCTAGTGGCCAAAATGTGGTATAGTTTTCTCTAAAATACCTTAATTAGAAAATATATTGCAATTTGGATATATTGAGCTGATGATCATAGGAATTTGTCTATTACAGAAATGATGGCCAAAATCTGTGCAGCCTGCAGTGTGACATTTGTCCAACAAATGTTTAATAAATAGGCCCCAAGATATCACTTTTTAATAGACTTAACCTTTAATTAGACTCTATTTTCCCCCCATGTGATGAGTACTTTTGGGTTTATTAAGTCTAATGATGATAATTTGCCTCTCTAAGACTTTGGATATGACTTCATTTCTCAAACACTGCTCTGAACTGAAGATGATTTTAGGCAAAGCTTTTTTTCATGAAGTTGAATATTTTAATACCAACAGAAATCTGACTCCATCGGCAGTTATATTTAGATATCACATTCAGCTGTATTCTGTTAATGTCAAAATAACGCAGGTCTATTTCACCATTTCACTTCTGTTAAATTCACAAATCTGCATTATTCATGCAACCCTTATCTCACACTAAGGGGAATCGCTGATACATTCCTATATTTGAATTGTACTGAGTGCAATGACCTTCATCCATTGTATCAATTGTAGTCTAGGTTTCTTTTTTTTTTCATGCCTTGTTTTCGATGTCAATTCTTTAAAAAAAAAAAAAGAATTTGATAGCAGCCGGTTCTATTAGACCAGGGCTCTCCAATTTTCAAAACAACAGGCCGGATTACTGTTCTTCAAACTTTCAGGGGTGCAGACTCTTAAACAGTGCTACATCTTTGGTGTCAGTGAAAGTAATAATGCCCCATCACTGGTGTCAATGGGAGGAATGGTGCCCCATCATTGGTCTCAGTGGAAGGAATAGCGTCCGATCATTGGTATCAGTGGGAGGAACAGTGCCCCATCATTGGTGTCAGTGGGAGGAATAGTGTCTGATCTTTGGTGTCAGTAGGCGGAATAGTGCCCCATCGCTGGTGTCAGTGGGAGAAATAGTCCCCCATCATTGGTGTTAGTGGGAGGAATAGTGCCCCATGATTGGTGTCAGTGGGAAGAATAGAGCCCCATCATTGGAGCCAGTGGGATGAATAGTGCCTAATTGGTGATGTCAGTGGGGGGAATAGTGCCCCATCACTGGTGTCAATGGGAGGAATAATTCCCCATCATTGGGGTCAGTAAGAGGAATAGTGCCCCATCACTGGTGTCAGTGGGAGAAATAGTGCGCCATTGCTGGTGTCAGTGGGAGGAATGGTGTCCCATCATTGGTGTCAGTGGGAGGAATAGTGCCCCGTCATTGGTGTCAATGGGAGTAATAGTGCCCCATCATTGGTGTCAGTGGGAGGAATAGTGCCCCATCATTGGAATGAGTGGGAGGAATAGTGCCAGATCACTGGTGTCAGTGGGAGGAATTTTCAAAACAACGCACCAGATTATGGTTCTTCAAACTTTAAGGGGGCAGACTGTGGCCAGGGGAGCAGAAAATGTCCTGGTGTCATTGGGAGTAAACAGTTCCATCTTTGGTGTCAGTAGGAGGAATAGTGCCCCACCATTGGTGTCAGTGGGAGGAATAGTCTCCCATCATTGGTGACAGTAGGAGGAATACAGTGGAAAGAACTATTCCCCAAAGGGCCGGATAAAATCACGCAAAGGGCCCCCGGGCCACAGTTTGGAAACTATGGTATTAAACTGTATTTATCTCTTGCATTTGCCCCACTTATAAGCACAGCCTCACAATTAAAGTGTATGTAAACCTTATGCATTCATTTTTTATTTGCTCCTTTTTGTCTATTAAATATACAATTGAAAGCATTTTGTTATCTTTGATAAATGCAAAAAAATGCCTAATGATCCTGAAAGAAATCTTGTGAGCAAATAATTCCCTGCTGCATTGGTTTTAGCTAGCATTGTTCCCAGGTTCTTTGTTTCCCCTCTGTGTTATAGCACACCTCACAACTTTCTGAGATGGGAATGAGGGACACCTATTAGCAAAAGTTTGTAGGCATTGGACACACCCCTGCCACGCCCCTCTTAAAAGAAAGTTGTACAAAAAAGTGCTTTTTACCACTACTATTCCTTTATAATTGCTAAAATTATATAAGTAATTGTGTCTGCGCTCAAAAATAAATAAAAATATAAAACAATTGCTACAAATATATACCAATTGCTAAAAAAATATATAATATAGAACTGTGCTGAAAAAATTCAGGGGGTAGGCGGGGCGAGGTGGAGCGGGGCGGAGGGTGGGCGGTGACACAGGAGCTCCGTCTAGCCCCTCAGCCGTGTTCCTGGTCTTCTTAAAAATGGCGGCCGCCGGCTGCGGACCTCTAGCGGTGGCGAAAATTCATGAAAAAACTGATTTCTCTGGACATTTCCTGGGAAACAATAAAATCGGGAAAAGAGTCTAAATCCCGGGAATGTCCCGGGAAATCCAGGACAGTTGGTAAGTATGCACTTGAAGTCCTACCACTGCACCCCTAGGAAAGACTAAAGATTTGATTAAAGCTGCCATTCTAAATAAATTAAAAAAAAAAAACTGTATTTTACCTTCTACCCTGTGACAAGAGAAAGTCACTGTGAACATTTGTGGCAGAAGTGACACAAATAAAGTCCATAAAATAACCAAATTTTGACTCCGTGACTTCAAAAATATCTTTCTATAGCAGTTGTAATATTCCAAATCTTGCACCACACCGCATGTGAAAGTGCCTCTGCTCCCCTTAAGAAAAGCACTCACCAGCTTTAGGTGCCTTGCACTCTCATGCTCGTCATATACACTTTTACCCTCAAAGGGTTAAATCATCCCACCGATATCCAACCGTGCATACGGAAAAAGATCTCTCCACATGAAAATTAAATAAGTGCTTCAATAGTGTGATAACGTTTAAAACAATTTAATGAATAAAAGCAAATCTCCAACTATTGCACTCACATAGATCCAAATAAAGTAAGCATAAAAACAATCCTCCTGTTATTAGCAAGTGGTGGTATATTGTGGTCACAGTGGACCCGCGGTGTACGATCTGTATCTCACCCTCACTGACTCATCAGACTCGGATCGTCACTTCCGGTTTGACGTCAGATGTCACAGCTGGTTTATGTAGGCTATTGCCACAGGATTGTCAAGTTAGGTGACTTCACACCAGAGGTCCAGCATTGGAGATAATTTCAAATTCCCTGCAGTTCCACGACGTTGATGGGAAGTCAAGCCTTCTCTAATGACCAAGTCCCCATGCTGAATAAAAGCACAGAGTACAGTGACAAGTCTTCTGCTCCCTGCTTTTCAAATGGCTTTCTGAGCTCGATGGTTTTGTAGTAAAAGCAATATCAGTTTGTGTACACCTTTCCGCTCTCCCTGAGCTGGATCACAAGAAAAATCCCAGCTGGGTGTCTTCACTCAATCCCTAGACATTTTTCAGTGGGGACACAGGTTGACGACTAGGGATAGCCTCACTTTGGAAGCATTTCCTTTCACTTTCTGGCTATGGAATAGGAAGTGAAGGAAAATCTGCACAAAGGGGCACAGGTGGCAAAAATGACTGATAATGATTATAACCCTCCTGATATCCAAAACAAAATTGTGTTCAGTTGTCCTTTAAAGATTAGATTTTGTGCCATGGGCATTCAAGAAAGAACTTTGTTTTTAAAAATTTTAGGCACTAAATGCCCCACATTGAGGACTACCACATGCCCAAGGAAAGCGTCATTAAGCCAGCTCAGGTTGACAGTAGTGCTTGATAGAAAAGCACTCAACAGCACTTTATTATATGGACACCCTTCTACACAGCAGAAAGAACAGCCAATGCAACACAAGAAGAGGAAGGACACTAGAGCCGTGGGCAAAAGTTTTGAGAATGACACAAATAATAATTTTCACAAAGTCTGATGTCTCAGCTTTTATGTTGGCAATTTGCATATACTCCAGAATGTTATGAAGAGTGATTGAAATTAATTGCAAAGTCCTTCTTTGCCATAAAAATTAACTTAACCCCATAAAAAACATTTCCACTGCAATTTTGAAGAAGGCTTCAGGACGCCCAAGAAAGTCCATCAAGCGACAGGACCTTCTCCTACAATTCAGCTGCGGGATCGGGGCACCACCAGTGCAGAGCTTGCTCAGGAATGGCAGCAGGCCAGTTTGAGTGTATCTGCACGCACAGTGAGACGAAGGCTATTGGAGAATGGCCTGGTATCAAGAAGGGCAGCAAAGAAGCCACTTCTCTCAAAAACAACAGGGACAGACTGATATTCTGCAAAATGTACAGAGATTGGGCTGCTGAGGACTGGGGTAAAGTAATTTTCTCTGATGAATCCCCCTATCTGATTGTTTGGGGCATCCAGAAAAAAAACTTTTTTGGAGAAGAAAAGGTGAGCACTGCCATCAGTCCTGTGTCATGCCAATAGTAAAGCATCCTGAGACCATTCATGTGTGAGGTTGTTTCTCAGCCAAGGGACAATTTTGTCTAAGAACACAGCCTTGAATAAAGAATGGTACAAAAACATCCTCCCAACTATCCAAGAACAGTTTGGTGATAAACACTGCCTTTTACAGCATGATGGAGGCACCTTGCCATATGGCAAAAATGATAACTAAGTGGCTTGGGGAACAAAACATCAACATTTTCCGATTGAGAACTTGTGGTCAATACTCAAGAGGCAGGTGAACAACCCCCCCCCCCCCCCCCCCACACACACACACACACACAAATTCTGACAAGCTCCAAGCATTAATTATGCAAGAATGGGCTGCCATCAGTCAGGATATGGCCCAGAAGTTGATTGACAGCCTGCCAAGGCGAATGGCAGAGGTCTTGAAAAAGAAGGATCAACACTGCAAATATTGACTCTTTGCATAAACTTAATGTAATTGTCAATAAAAGCCTTTGACACTTATGAAATGCTTGTAATTATACTTCAGTATACCATAGTAACATCTGAGAAAAACATCTAAAAACACTGAAGCAGCAGACTGTGAAAATTTATATTTGTGTCATTCTCAAAACTTTTGGCTACGGCTGTAGTCATCATGTGACCAGATAGAAGACACATGGATTTAAGGTAGCCATATGTGAAAAAGTGATTCTCATGCAATAATTTCCATTCTGGCAGTCCTTACATGCCAAAATTTGAATGAAAGATAGAAATCTAAATAATGACTCAGATTTTTTAAATATGATTTGTATGCTATTGGGCATTAGTGGGATGAGTCACATATCATCAGTGTTGGAAAAGTGGCCTTTGTTTACAGAGGTAATTATCTGCTTTATATCCTTGTATAGTGTCAGTAATTTTTCTTGTTGTGCAATACACTATACTTATTATCTATAAATATATGATTGCTTTGTCAGCATAAATGTCTGCTCACAGAGGTAAATTGGGTTCCTGGAAATGCTGTGATATAGTAGAAAATATGGGACAGATTGCCGGGAAATGCAATTGAGTCAGCTTGTTCCAGTAATTACCTCCTTGCTATACAGATATGCATTGTAAGATAAAAAATATTACTGGAAGTATTTTGAAATAAGTGGGCCTGTGTACATAATCATAAGTAGGGATGAGCCAAACACCCCCGGTTCGGTTCGCAGCAGAACAGCAGGCAAAAAATTTCTGTGAACACCATTAAAGTCTATGGGACGCGAACATGAAAAATCAAAAGTGCTCATTTTAAAGGCTTATATGCAAGTTATTGCCATAAAAAGTGTTTGGGGACTGGGTTCTGCCCCAGGAGACATGTATCAATGCAAAAAAAAGTTTTTAAAACTGCAGTTTTTTTGGGAGCAGTGATTTTAATAATGCTTAAAATGAAACAATAAAAATGAAATATTCCTTTAAATATCGTGCCTTGGGGTGTCCTTGGTATGCCTGTAAAGTAGCGCATCTTTCCCATGTTTATAACAGTGCCACAGCAAAATTACATTTCTAAAGGAAAAAATGTCATTTACAACTGCTCGCGGCTGTAATGTATTGTTGGATCCTGGGATTATAGATAAAAATACCAAAAATACCAAAAAAAAAGTGTGGATGTCCCCCCCAAAAAACATATCAGGCCCTTCAGGTCTGGTATGGATATTAAGGGGAACCCCGCACCAAATTTTTTTTTTAAATGGCGTGGGGGGCCCACAGGCACTATAGACTCTAAACAGCAGTATATATACTATACGGTCTGCCCTATATACTTTGCAGAAAAACTGGGCCTTAGGTGGGCCTTGTTGGGAGCAGTAATGGGCCCTGCTGTGAAGTATTATATCAAAAATTGTAATTACATGGCCCTGTTAAACGGGCAGAAAAACTGGGCTTTTGTTTTGGTGGCACCAGAACACTGAAACCACTCACAGATACTCTTGTTGGGGCGCAGGAACGGGCCCTGCTTTGAAATATTATATCAAAAATTGTAATTTCATGCCCCTATTAAACAGGGGCAGAAAAGTTGGGCCTTGGGTGGTGGTGCCACAACATTGTAACCCCTCACAGATACTCTTGTTGGGCGCAAGAACGGGCCCTGCTCTGAAATATTAAATCAAAAATTGTAATTACATGCCCCTGTTAAACAGGGGCAGAAAAATTGGGCTTTTGGTTTTGGTGGCGCCAGAACACTGTAAGCCCTCACAGTTACTTTTGTTGGGTGCAGGAATGGGCCCCGCTTTGAAATATTATATCAAAAATTGTAATTACATGCCCCTGTTAAACAGGGGCAGAAAAATTGGGCCTTGGGTTGTGGTAGTGGTGCCCTAAACCAAACATATTGTTGGAAGCTAGCATCATCAAGATTGAGGAGGAATAGGATAGTCAGCATAGGCAGTCTTCAAGGGATCCCAGATCCATAGCAAATTCAATCAGTTACATCAGCATCAGGTGCTTGATAGCTGCTGATCTAAGATTGATTCATTTTTATGAATGTGAGCCTATCAACGGAGTCTGTGGAGAGGTGCACTCTTTGATCCGTTACAAACCCTCCAGCAGCACTGAATGTGCGTTAAGAAAGCACACTAGATGCAGGACAGACCAGTAGCTCAATTGTATATTGAGCAAGTTCTGGCCAGTGATCCATCCACAAGACCCAGTAACCCAGTGGATGCTCTGTTAGAAAGGCATCCAAGTCTGCTCTTGCCCCTAGATATTCCTGCACCATATAATGCAGATGCTGGCGATGGTTGCTTGAACCTATCAGACCTTGGCGCTGAAGACTGAAAAATTGTTGAAGGGCATCAGTCAGCCAGCCACCTTCTCCACTGCTCTTCCTCTGACTGAATGAAGCCTCAGCAACACGTTGTCCAGCACCACCAGGAAATGGCAAACTTCCAGGGTCTGGAAATGCGTTGCACAAACCTTTCTTCAAGGCCTCCTGAAGATGTTTCATCCTCTGCTCCCTCTGCGAAGGCAGGATGAATTCTGCAACCTTACCCGTAACGTAGATCAAGAAGGGTTGCCAGCCAATAATGATCCCTCTCCTTGATACCACGAATCCTAGGGTCCTTTCGCAGGCTTTGCAGAATCAGGGAGGCCGTGCAGTGTAAGTTTGCAGAGGCATTTGATTCTGAGTCCTCTGGGTCACTAAGAATCACATTATCCGTAACTACCTCCTCCCAGCCATGTACAACTTCTTGGGTTTCTGGGGACTGAAAACCATCCCTTGAAGATTGCTGTTGAGTGCTATCCTCTACATCCATGCTGACACAATCCTCCTCTTCTTCCTGTGTGGTTGGCGGGCCCGCAGGCATGCTATCTGGATAAAGGGGGCCTTTAACGGAAAGGAAGTCCTCCTCTTCCTCCCGCTGTTCTGCCTCAAGTGCCCTGTCCATGATTCCATGAAGCGTGTGCTCCAGCAGGAAGACTAGAGGGACAGTGTCACTGATGCATGCATTGTCGTTGCTCACCATCCTTGTGGCCTCCTCAAATGGTGACAGGACAGTGCATGTATCCTTGATCAGCAGCCACTGGCGTGGCGAAAAGAAGCCATGCTTCCCTGACCCTGTCCTGGTGCCAAACTCGCACAGGTACTCATTGATGGCCCTCTGCTGTGTGTGCAGCTGCTGCAGCATTGCCAACTTTGAGTTCCACCTGGTAAACATGTCACAAATAAAGCAGTTGGTGGGCAGGTTGCATTCCCTTTGAATGTCAGCCAGCCGAGCACTGGCATTGTATGACCGATGTAAATGACCACAGACTTTTCTGACCTGCTTCAGGAGATCTTGTAAGCCTGGGTACCTGTTCAAGAACTGCTGCACCACCAAATTCAGGACGTGTGCCAAACATGGTACATGGGTCAAGTGTCCCTGTTGGAGGGTGGAGAGAATGTTGGTGCCATTGTCACATACAAACATTCCTGGCTGAAGCTGGTGTGGCGTCAACCACCTCTGAGCCTGCCCCTGCAGAACTGACAGAATCTCTGCCCCAGTGTGGCTCCTGTCCCCTAGGCATACCAACCCAAGCACCGCATGGCATCTTTTAGCCTGACTGCTTGTGTAGCCCCTTGAACACTTATGGTCCACCACTGGTTCACAGGACAAATCTGCAGAAGAGCCATAGAGGAAGAAGAAGAGAAAGGGGTGGAGGAGAGAGCCGTGGTAGAATCAATACTAGCATTTTGGAGGCGTGGTGGTGAAAAAAAAATCTCCAACAACACTGAACCCTGTCCTGCATCCTTCCCAGCTGCCAGCAGAGGTACCCAGTGCACCGTGAAGGAAAGGTAAGGTCCCTGCCCATGCCTGTTGGATCATGAGTAAGTGGTAATATGTACCTTACTGCTGACCGCTCTGTCCAACAAGGCCAAAATATTGCCTTATACATGCCAGTAGAGAGCCGGAATGGCCTTCCTTGAAATGAAATGGGGCTTTGGAACCTGCCACTGAGGTACAGCACATTTCACAAATTCACAAAAGGGGGCAGAGTCTACCAGCTGAAAAGGCAGCAGTTGCAGTGCTAGCAATTTGGCCAAGCTAGCATTTAAATGCTGAGTATGTGGATAGTTGGGACCAAATTTCTTTTCACAGTTCAGCAACTGGGGTAGGGAAATTTGCCTGCTAAAATCAATTGGTGGTGTACTGCTACAGATTGGCTGCAAGTACTTGGGACACCTACCTTCATTCCTCTGGAGGTATAGTAGGGTTGGAGATCCCAGATGAGGAGCAAGGAGAAGTCTGCCTTTTTCTTTGATGTGGGTCTTTCAAGTGCTGTTGCCAACGGACTGCATGGCAGGTCGTCATATGTCTAGTCATGCATGTGGTGCCCATGCAGCTGCTGTTTTGGCCATGCTTGATTTGCTTCATACATGGGTTGCAAACAGCAATGGTGTGATCTGCTGCACACGTGTCGAAAAAGGCGCACACCAAAGAACTTTTAAAAGTCAGCGGGGAGTCAGCAGCGCCCTGCACCTGCGGAGCTCTGCGGTGTGATGCAAATGGGTGGCTGCCCTTAAGCTGCCCCCTAGAGGACATCCTGCCTCATTGGAGTTGTCCCTCCTCCTCCTTCTCACTTTCCTACTCTCTTCTCTCAGGCACCCAAGTACAGTCAGTGACCTCATCATCCCCTCCCTCCCCATCACTGGAGCAAACTTAGCAGTATGCTGCAGCTGGGGGAACATGACTGCCAGTTTCTTGTCCTTCTGTGACACCCCCTCTCTCTAGGCTCATGTTACTCCCTTCCTCAACCTGTGAACCAATATCGGAGCCTTCAAAGCGCTGCGCATCCTCCAGCAGCATGTAACCGACACTGTGGTTGAAAAATTCTGGGGACTCCTCTGTGCATGATGGTGGGGCTACGGAAGGAGTGACTGTGGACAAGGAGCCGGTGGAATAGGCCGCTTTGGCAGCTGTGCTGGAAGGCAAACTCCTCTGAGCCTGGGTGACAGAGGATGAGGAGGATGAGGACGGCTTTGTTATCCACTCCACCAACTCTTCTGCATGTTGTGGCTCAATAACACGCCATTAGCAGCAAAAAAGGACAAGCGTGCCTCACGGTCACCTGCAGAGGATGCACACTGTCCACGACCAGCACTGTTGACTGTAGAAACAGAGGCTGCTTGCCCTCTTTTAGTGGCCTGTGAGCATCTGCCTCTCCTTGGTGGCCTTCTGACATGATGTATTTTTTGTTTTGCAACATCACACTACACTGTGTTAGATACTGTGTGCACCGCTAGAAGTGTATTAGAAATGGCTGCACTGTATTGTATACTGTGTACACCACCAGAAGTGTAGTAGAAACTGTACACACTGTATTAGGTACTGTGTACACCGCCTGCACTGTATTCGAAAGTGTACAATGGCGACACTGTATTGTATACTGTGTACACCACCAGAAGTATAGCAGAAACTGTACACACTGTAATAAATACACTTCCTGCACCGTATTAGAAACTGTACAATGGCTGCACTGTATTGTATACTGTGTACACCACCAGAAGTGTAGTAGAAACTGTACACACTATATTAGCTACTGTGTATACCACCTAAAGTGTAGTAGAAACTGTACACACTATATTAGCTACTGTGTATACCACCTGAAGTGTAATAGAATCTGTACACACTGTGTTAGATACTGTGTACACCGCCTGCCCTGTATTAGCAACTGTACAATGGCTGCAATGTATTATATACTGTGTACACCACCAGAAGTGTATTAGAAACTTTACAAACTGTATTAGATACTGTGTACACCGCCTGAAGTGTATTAGAAACAGTACACCACGGAATGCACTGTAGATATAGACTACACTGAATGCAGAGTATATATATACTAGACTGCATATATATATATATATATATATATATATATATATATATATATATATATTAATACACCGCCTGAAGTGTATTAGAAACAGTACACCACGGAATGCACTGTAGATATAGGCTACACTAGATGCAGAGTATATATATATATATATATATTAGAGGTCGACCGATATATCGGCCGACCGATATATCGGCCGGCCGATATATCGGCCGATATTTGGCTTTGGCTTTTTTTACTTAAGGCATCAGCTGATTGTGCTGATAAAAAAAAGGCAATTCAGCAGGACTTGCAAATGACTTCTGTAATTGAAGTCAATTGCAAGTTGTCTGAAGTTTTCTTCTCTCCTCCTCTGGGCAGCCTGCCAAGTCTGATAAGAAGATACATTTGTATCTCTTTCAGGTTCTTTTATCAATAGACTGAACTCCGTGGAGAAGTTTTCAGTTTAACCATTTAAAGACTAAATCTTTTCTGACACTTGTTGCTTACAAGTAAAAATTCTGTATTTTCTGCTATAAAATCACTTAGAACCCCCAAACATTATATATATTTTTTTTAGCAGAGACCCTAGGGAATAAAATAGCGGTTGTTGCAATATTTGTCACACGGTATTTGCGCAGCGGTCTTTCAAACGCAATTTTTAAAAAAAAAATACACTAATGAAAAAAAAAAGTAAAGTTAGCCCATTTTTTTTCGTCCAAAAGTTTTGATTACCTGTTTTTGTGTAATTTAATATTTAAGATATATTTTTTTTTTTTTTTTATCTAAATTCTACATACAAGTGAACTGATTGGAGGTTTGTTTTGTTTAATAAATGTTTAAATATAAAAAATTTTCTGTATCACTTATTAAGGCTGCTTTCACACTGGAGCGGGCATGCGTTGACGGTAAAATGCTGTTAATTTTAGCGGCGCTTTACCGTCATTTTAGCGGCGCTATTCGGCTGCTAGCGGGGCGCTTATAACCCAGCTAGGGGCCAAAGAAGGGGTTAAATGCGCTGCTGCCGAAACGCTTTGCAGGCGCTTCGGCAGCGGTGCGCATTCATTTCAATGGGCAGGAGTGTACACACCGCTTCAAAGATGCCGCTTGCAGGACTTTTTTTTAACATCCTGCCAGCGCATCGCCTCAGGGTGAAAGCACTCGAGCTTTCACACAGACTGCAGGGGAGCCGTTTTACAGGCGCTATTTTTAGCCCAAAAACGCCCCAGTGTGAAAGGGGTCTAACTGTTAGATTTTATGAGATGAAGGGGAAAAAAAAAAAAAATCGGCCTAATATATCGGCCCTAAAAAATCGGCATCATATATCGGCCATCGGCCCCTGCGATTTCTAAATATCGGCATCGGCCAGAGAAAAACCTATATCGGTCGACCTCTAATATATATATATATATATATATATATATATACTAGACTGCATATATATATTAATACCATAGGTGTGCGGAGCCTAAAGCATTAGGGTGTGCACCCTTCAGCTCGAACACACATGCATGTGTATGTATCTACATATATTAGACCCCGAAACATTGATCTCCCTGCTGGCACAGTGAAAGAGAAGAGCATAAACACTTCTTTTATGGCAGAGCCGGTAAGGGGAAGATCTTTCCCATGTTCCTGCTGCTACACAGAGCGATAACACTAATGCGCATTTGGTGATTAGGGTGTGCCTGGGCGCACCGCCTGAAGTGTATTAGAAAGTATACATCCCCAAATGCTCTGTATATATAGGATACACTGAATGCAGAGTATATATATATATATATATATATATATATATATATATATATATATATATATATATATTAATACACCGCTTGACGTCTATTAGAAACTGTATTAGCAACTATACAATGGCTGCACTGTATTGTGTACTGTGTACACCACCAGAAGTGTAGTAGAAACTGTACACACTATATTAGCTACTGCGTATACCACCAGAAGTGTATTAAAAACTGTACAAACTGTAATATATATACTAGACTGTATATATATATATATATATATATATATATATATATATATATATTAATACACCGCCTGAAGTGTATTAGAAACAGTACACCACAGAATGCACTGTAGGTATATGCTACACTGGATTATTATTTCTATTATACAGGATTTATATAGCGCCAACAGTTTACGTAGCGCTTTACAACTTGAGGGTAGACAGTACAATCTAAGTTATGCAGAGTGTGTATATATATATATATATATATATATATATATATATGTGTATATATATATATATATATATATATATATATATATATATATTCTGGAGTGGTGACCCCAGGTCATGGTGTGTATTAGCACCTTCAGCCTGGTTTTTGCAAAGACAGGCATGATGATTGCACACCTGTGAGCTGGGTTTATATTCCCCTTAAGGAAGAGAGCTCAGGGCTCACACTTGGGAACAGCTCCACCCTACAGGCAGGTGGCCTGGTGTAGGAGTTGGGAGGGCTTTCAGGTGGAGACGCCTCTACGAAAGTGAGACAGGCGGTCTCTAGGAGTCTGAGCGTGTATGTCTGCAGGAGGCAGATGTGGCCCGTGACCAAGCAGCACGCAGCTGAGAAAGTAAGCTCCAGGAGGGAGTTTGACTAAGTAAGAGTGAGTGAGTCGGGATGCTGAAGTTTTTTTGTTATACAATGATGGTGGAACCCCCTGCGAGGGAAGACTTTCTGTGAAGTTTGTTTCATTTAAATAAGATTGGGCTGCCACGCACTGTAGATATAGGCTATACTGAATGCAGAGTATATATACAGTGCTGTGTTTTGGCCTAGGCCAACAAGGCCCAGGCCTAGGGCGCCCCCCCACCAAAACGGCACCCGCTCTCCTCCCGCACAGGAGCCGTCAAGCCGCGCCGTAAAGCCGTGATTCTCTCTCTCTCTGAATGGCCCTCTGCTGTGGCCAATCATGGGGAGGGAAACAGCGGGGAGGAAGCTGGGCGGCGGCACGGCGAAACCAATTAGAGCCGCTCTCTCGCTTCTCCCTTCAGCTGACAGAAAGGGGAGGGGGGGCGAGCGGGGGAGTTCTCTGGTAAATGGAGCAGCAGATCTGTGACAGGGAGAGGAGAGATGCGGGCTGTCTGTGTATCTCCCCCGCTCGCCTCCCCCTCCCCTTTCTGTCAGCCGAAGGGAGAGGAGAGAGAGCGGCTCTAATTGGTTTTGCCGTGCCGCCGCCCAGCTTCCTACCTGCTGTTTCCCACCCCATAATTGGCCACAGCAGAGGGCCAATCAGAAGACTCTGGGGGCATCATAGGAAAAGTAATCCCTAAAGAATGGCGGCCCCAGTGTGTCCACAGACATCATGCTACAGCCCCCAGCATGCATGCACTCTGCTGGGGGGGGGGGTTACAGGAGGAGAAAAAGAGAATACTGTGCTGGGGGAAGCCAGATAGGGAGCCACACTGTACCCCTGTACCCGCACCACCAGAGAGCCACGCTGTACCCGCACCACCAGAGCCACGCTGTACCCGCACCACCAGAGCCACGCTGTACCCGCACCACCAGAGAGCCACACTGTACCCGCACCACCAGAGCCACGCTGTACCCGCACCACCAGAGCCACGCTGTACCCGCACCACCAGAGCCACGCTGTACCCGCACCACCAGAGAGCCACGCTGTACCCGCACCACCAGAGCCACGCTGTACCCGCACCACCAGAGAGGGAGCCACGATGTACCCGCACCACCAGAGAGGGAGCCACGATGTACCCGCACCACCAGAGAGGGAGCCACGCTGTACCCGCACCACCAGAGAGAGAGCCACGCTGTTCCCGCACCACCAGAGAGCCACGTTGTTCCCGCACCACCAGAATCACGCTGTACCCGCACCACCAGAGAGCCATGCTGTACACGCACCACCAGAGAGCCACGCTGTACCCGCACCACCAGAGGGGGAGAAGGATGAAGCCACTGCCAGGGTAGAGACATGCTACACTACTGACTAGAGTTGGCCTGGGCAACCCAGAGTGAGCGAACGTCCAGCCGGAGGAATCACTGTTGCAGTTTCACCGGGTCTGGTAAGGGAGCCTGTTGGCCATTATACATTACTGTTCCCAGGAACTGAGCCATTAGGAAGTACCTAACCTGATATCCTCTAGGCCAACCCTAGTGACGCCACTGTCCCAGAGCCCACAACAAGTTACGGCACTGAGTTTCGGTAACTGGCCAGACAGGGATGCGCCAGTGTGAGCACCCAGGACATCTGCCGCCTGGAGTCCCACAAGCGGCGATGGGCTTTCCGTACCAGCCGACACCTCTCTCCCCACTGTCAGCCACACACTCAGTACACAGCCAGGAGGAGGAGGAGCCACAGAGGAGGGACACGACTTCAGTGCAAGAGCTTCCCAAAGCACCCAGCACATATCCCCTTACCCCCAAATGAAAAGATGCCGTATCGCTCACTGTCCT
The DNA here is from genome assembly GCF_042186555.1 of Aquarana catesbeiana. NCBI lineage: Eukaryota > Metazoa > Chordata > Amphibia > Anura > Ranidae > Aquarana > Aquarana catesbeiana. The sequence continues at coordinate 194,963,477 of NC_133335.1, forward strand.
CCTCCCGCGGTGTCCCTCTGTCCTCCCATGAAGATGACAGGGCGGATCTTAAAAAGGAAGGGGTGTGGCCTTGACAGGAAGGGGTGGGTCATAGTTAAATTAGGGGGTGCGCGAGCTTAGTCAGGCCTAGGGCAGTAGAAAACCTAAATACACCACTATATATATATATATATATATATATATATATATATATATATATATATATATATATATATATATCCCCTTCCCGCCGACCATACGCAGATGTGCGTACTCGGCTTTCCGGGGTTATACCGGGATGATGCCTGCAGCCGCGATCATCAGAGCGAGAGCAATAATTCTAGCCCTAGACCTCCTCTGTAACTCAAACCTGGTAACCGTAAAAAAAATTTAAAGCGTCGCCTATGGAAATTCATAGGTACCGTAGTTTGTTGCCATTCCACGAGTGCGTGCATGTTTGGTATCTATTTACTCGGTGTAACATCATCTTTCACAACAAAAAAATTGGGGTAACTTTACTGTTTGGATTTTTTAAAATTCAAGAAAGTGTCCCTTTTCCAAAAATTTGCGTTTAAAACACCGCTGCACAAATACCGTGTGATATAAAATATTGCAACAATCTCCATTTTATTCTCTAGATTCTCTGCTAAAAAAATATATATATATAATGTTTGGGAACTCTAAGTAATTTTCTAGCAAAAAATACGGATTTTAAATTGTAAACACCAAATTTCAAAAATAGGCTTAGGTCATGAAAGGGATATATAGATAGATATATATATATATATATATATATATATATATATATATATATATATATATATATATATATATATATATATATATATATATATATATATATATATATATATATCAAATACACTGCCACTAACTGAATAACCTGCCTGCTTAATTTCACTCAAGCTATCTCTCTGTCCACTGCAACAACACTACACATGGCTTCTCTGTAATAAACCTTATATAGTATGGGGCGTGGACTTAGTCCCCTATAGCCATGGTTGGCCAAATTTACCCTTTAGTGACATGCTGTATTTATTACATTAGAATATGCATTTTATAGTGTTGTAGAACACAACCCCCGGAGCTGTTACAACACCAGATTCTCATTTCCTTTCAGTGTGCTGTCAAATTTTCTGTACAGAACTAAGTGAATTTCCCTTACTACCCCCCAGCAGTACTTCCATGACCCTACCCTGATAATCAGACAAAATTGTCGATATTTGGAGATTCGTATGTGTCCGAATCTCAGAATCACAATAGTAACGAATTTCAACAAATCCAAAATAAATTATAAAGAAACAACAAAATGTATTCATATTCATCCTGACCTTTTGTTAACGTTTAAAGCATCTGAAAAATTTAACGACATAACGAATGATCTGCCTTGGTTCGGATCCGTTTTGTTTTATGTTGCATTAACGTTTTTCATTTTTATAAAAATGCACTACATGTAAAGTGGAAAAATATTGCAAAAAAATACAGTATGGTATAAAAGTGAAATAAGATGACGAGTCCTACTTATTGTGTTTGGCTTGGATGGAGGTGGATCCATCAGAATCTCTGAATCATAACATTAGGAATGAATCTGAAATTCCTTATGTTATGATTCAGAGATTCTGATGGATTCACCTCCATCCAACCCAAACAGAGTGCATACTGTAAGTAATCTCCCAAAATAATATATTAACATGTTGAAATGAATATAGCCAATCTTCTGAAATACCTTCCGTAATACGAATTGATTGAGAACAACGAATATATAGTACAAAAGGAATCTAAATATACAAAACAAATCCGAATATAGGAAACCGATTCCAAAAAAGAATCATTCTAACATAACGAATATGAAGAAACTAAATGATTAACATAACAAATAAATCTGAAATTAAACAGAACACATTTTTTCATTGTACACATCCCTACAGACCACAATCCTGGCTGCATCAACTTTCCCCTCCTCTATTTTCACCAATGGCCTGTTAACTCCCTTGCACTCCCATTCACGCTGCGATGGTGGTTGGGTCACAACCATGTTGCCTCACCAAACTGGGGTACTCACTTTGACCCTCTCTCTCATGTGTCTCGCTCTTGGCCCATATCCATTATATGCTGCCTTGCTAATCCCAGTTTGCTGTGTGAATTAATAATGAGGCCCTCCTTTGTGGCGATGGACCGATAGTGGGATTCAGGAGGGGGCAGAACTGACCTGGTGACCACCTTTCTAGAAACTGGTATTGACATAGAAACTCATGGCATTGTCTCCAATGAGAGTTAAAGAAGAACTGAATTTAGCTGAGGGTCTCCAGGCTTTTATGATAATGTGGAGATACGCAGGTCATATTTGCACCTTATGGAAGAATTTCCTGCGAAAGGGACCCCTCCAGTAACGTGACAGCCTCAATCTGCCTTTCTGCTTCGTTAACCTCTGCTGACATCTACACCCAGTCTTCTTCTGGCTTCAGAGTCTTTGGCCATCTGCCACAGTGACAGATGGGACATGTAGGAATTGATCCCAGACCTGGAAGATGAAGCTATTCAAAAGATTACAAGTTTCTGAGAAAGGAAACACCCCAAGTGAAGTAAAGTGAAAAGGGATGGTTTGAATATTGGGGATGTCGCAAGCAACCATATTTCAGATTACACCCCAAATATAGGTGGTCTAAAACAGGGGCCTTCAAACCGTGGCCCTTTGCTTGACTTTTTACCGCCCTTGGAGCACTGTCCCTTCCACTGACACCTAAGACTAAGCACTATTCCTCCCACTGATACCAATAATGGGGTACTATTCCTCCCACTGACACCAATGATGGGGCACTATTCCTCCCACTGACACCAATAAAGGTGCACTATTCCTCCCACTGACATCAATAATGTAATTTTTTTTAATCCCATGGAATTGTTTACTCCCACCAATGCCAGGGCATTTTCTACTCCCACTGGCCATAGTTTGCCCCCCTAACGTTTGAAGGGCAGTAAACTGGCCCTTTGTTTTGAAAGTTTGGAGACCCCTGGTCTAAAAGGTGGACTTGGTTCTTGCAGCCAGTCCCCTGATGATGTGGTGTGGAGCATGTGCGTCATCAAGGGGTTGTCTGCAAGAACCAAGAAGAGACAGCTGACTCCTGATGACATCAGAGAGTTAGATGGCAGCATGGGATCACATGAGAGCAGCAGAGTGGCAGATCACTACAGGACAGTGTTATGCTGCGTACACACGGTCGGATTTTCCGACGGGAAATGTTGGATGTGAGCTTGTTGTCGGAAAGTCCGACCATGTGTATGCTCCATCGAACATTTGCCGTTGGACTTTCTGAAAACAAATGTTGGCTAGCAGGTTCTCAAATTTTCCACCAACAAAACTTTGTTGTTGGAAAGTCCGATCGTGTTTACCCAAGTCCGCGCACAAAAGTCCACGCATGCTCAGAAGCAGAAGCAGTCAGTCTTGTAAACTAGCGTTCGTAATGGAGAATTAACATTGGTGACGTGGCAAATTAGGAAATCTCCAAATGCAGCGCACAAGTCTCTTCTTCTTTAACTACTTGACAACTGGGCACTTAAACCCCCTTCCTAACCAGACCAATTTTCAGCTTTCGGTGCTCTCACATTTTGAATGACAATTACTCAGTCATGCAACACTGTACCCATATGAAATTTTTGTCCTTTTTTTCACACAAATAGAGCTTTCTTTTGGTGGTATTTAATCACCGTTGGGTTTTTATTTTTTGCGCTATAAAAGAAAAAACACTGAAAATTCGGTTAAAAAAATGAAATTTTCTTTGTTTCTGTTATAAAATTTAGCAAATTAGTAATTTTTCTTCGTAAATTTTGCCCACAATTTATACTGCTACATATCTTTGGTAAAAAATAAGTACAAATCGGTGTATATTATTTGGTCTTTGTGAAAGTTATAGAATCCAAAAGCTATGGTGCCAATATCTGAAAATTGATCACACCTGAATTACTGACGGCCTATTTATATTCTTGAGACCCTAACATGCCAGAAAAGTACAAATACCCCCCAAATGACCCCTTTTTGCAAAGAAGACATTCCAGGGTATTTAGTAAGAGGCATGGTGAGTTTTTTGAAGTTGTAATTTTTTCCCACAATTCTTTGCAAAATCAAGATTTTTTTTTCACCAAATTGTCATATTAGCAGGTTATTTCTCACACACCGCATATACATACCCCAAAACACATTCTGCTATTACTCCTGAGTACGGTGATACCACATGTGTGAGACTTTTACACAGCGTGGCCACATACAGAGGCCCAACATGCAGGGGAGCACCTCCAGGCAGGGCCGGTGCTCTGGAGCACCCAGGCCAGTTCTGACATTTCTCTCCTACATGTAAAAATCATCATTTATTTACTAGAAAATTACATAGAACCCCAAAACATTATATATGTTTTTTTTAGCAAAGACCCTAGAGAATACAATGGCGGTTGTTGCAACTTTTTATCTCGCACGGTATTTGCGCAGCAATTTTTTGAACGCTTTTTTTGGGAAAAAAAACAGTTTTGTGCTTTAAAAAAAAAACAAAAAGTTGGCCCAATGTTTTTGCATAATGTGAAAGATGAAGTTACGCCGGGTAAATAGATACCTAACATGTCACCCTTCAAAACTGCACACGCTCGTGGAATGGCGCCAAACTTCGCTACTTAAAAATCCTAACAGGCGACGCTTAAAATTTTTTTACTGGTTACATGTTTTGAGTTACAGAGGAGGACTAGGGCCAAAATTATTGCTCTGACTCTACCGATCGCACCGATACCTCACATGTGTTGTTGGACACCGTTTTCAAATGTGGGCGGGACTTACGTGTGCATTCGCTTCTGCATGCGAGCACACGGACAGGGGCGCTTTAAAAAAATGTTTTTCTTTTTATTGTTTATTTTACTTTATTTATTTTAGTTTAACACTTTAAAAAAAAATAAAAATTTTTTGATCACTTTTATTCCTATTACAAGGAATGTAAACATCCCTTGTAATAGGAATATGGCATGACAGGTCCTCTTTACAGTGAGATATGGGGTCAATAAGACCCCACATTTCACCTCTAGGCTGGGAAGCCTGAAATAATAAAAAAAAAAATCAATCCTGGCTTCGATCGTAGCCTTCCGCCTCCCATAAGAACGATCAAGCAGTGGAACAGCTGCTATGATCATTCTTATGGTGTATGGAATCGCCGGCTGAAAAAGCTGATATCTGAATGATGCCTGTAGCTGCAGGCATCATTCAGATATCCTCTCACAAAGTCAATGACGTCCTATGACGGTGGGCGGGAAGTGGCTGAGCATGGCTCGGTATGGCTGAGCATGGCTGGGCATGGCTGAGCATGGCTCGGTATGGCTGAGCATGGCTGGGTATGACTGGGCATGGCTGAGTATGGCTGGGTATTGCAGAGTATAACTGGGTATTGTAGAGTAGTGCAGGGTATTGCGGAATATTGCGGGGTGTTGCGGAGTATTGCGGGGTGTTGCAGAGTATTGCGGGGTGTTGCAGAGTATTGCGGGGTGTTGCGGGGTGTTGCAGGGTGTTGCGGGGTGTTGCAGAGTATTGCGGGGTGTTGCAGAGTATTGCGGGGTGTTGCAGAGTATTCTGGGGTGTTGCGGAGTAGTGCAGAGTAGTGCAGGGTATTGCGGGGTATTGCGGGGTGTTGCAGAGTAGTGCAGAGTATTGCAGGGTGTTGCGGAGTATTGCGGGGTGTTGTGGAGTAGTGCAGAGTCTTGCAGGGTAGTGCAGAGTATTGCGGGGTGTTTCGGAGTAGTGCAGAGTATTGTGGGGTGTTTCGGAGTAGTGCGGGGTATTGCAGGGTATTGCAGGGTATTGCGGGGTATTGCAGGGTATTGCGGGGTATTGCAGAGTATTGCAGGGTATTGCAGAGTATTGCAGGGTATTGTGGGGTATTGCAGGGTATTGTGGGGTATTGCAGAGTATTGTGGGGTATTGTAGGGTATTGCAGAGTATTGTGGGGTATTGCAGAGTATTGCAGGGTAATCCTGGGTATTGCATCGCATTATAGTATGGAGGGATGGCTGAGCATGGATGGATGGATGGCTGCATGTGACTGTATTTGTCACTGAGCAGCGTTGTGGGCACTACAGATGCAGCCCACAAAGCTGCTACCATTCGATCCCTCCCCCCGCTCCTCCCCCTCTGTACCAATCGGTACACAGAGGGGAGGGAGGAACCGGCGTCATGACATGACGCCGGTTTGTTTACATGTGATCGCTCTGTCATTTGACGGAGCGATCACATGGTAAACGGCCGCGATCATCCTCTGGACCCGTCGGTCACGGATGTTCTCGGGTGCGTGCCCCAGGGGGTGCGCAAGAGCAGGATTCTGGGAAGACGTCCCGCGGACGTCCACCCAGGATAAGCCGACCGCGCTGTAGCCGTCGTTCGGCTATGGCCTGGTCGGCATGTGGTTAATGGGATAATAATGAAGCTGATTTGCTGGTGATACTGATGGAGTTATTGCAAACGAATTTTCAAAGGCTATTTTTTTTTCAAGTGATATCAAGAATAATAATAATAATATCGCAAAATAAAAAACGCAAAAAGAAAAGCGCAAATCAACACTCACCAAACTTCTACTAGCAAGAAATTAGCAGAAGGAACCCAAAGGGTGGGGCTAAACGGCTGAAAAACCACGTAGTACGTCTAGTAAGTCACTACGTTCGTAATTGTTGGCCAACTTGTGTATGCAAGACAAGTTGGAGCGAACAACCTTCAAACAAAATTCCACGATTTTGTTGTCGGAAAGTCCGATCGTTTGTACGGGGCATTCAATTCACTGGCTGAATAAGTATGCATATTGAGCAGAACTAAGAAAATTGGGTAAGAGGCAGTGGCGGACGCTCAATAAGGGGCGCAGGGGTGCCGCCCCCCTGATCCATGCACCCAGCCCCTAATCTACATGCAGGGCGCCGGACGCATTGATTTCATTGGGTTTTTTTTTTTTTGTTTGAAGCACATGATTAGAGTCAGAGGCTCTAATTGGCTTTAAAAAAAGGGGAAGGCTCAGGGCGCAGAGTTCTAAGTAATTTTCTAGCAAAAAAATGATTTTAACTTGTAAACACCGAGTCTGAAAAATAGGCCCGGTCCTTAAAGCGGTTGTATACCCGCAGGACAAAAAAATAATTACAAAAAAAAACCTGTAAGGCAAAGGCATAATGAGCTAGTATGCGGCGCATACTAGCTCATTCTGAAATGCTTACCCTAGAACGAGGCGTCGGTATCTCACCCGGTCCACGCCGAGGGAGCTGACATTTTGCCCTTTGGCGTGTCTTCTGGGTTTGCAGGTCCAGCGCTGTGAGTGACCGGAGCCGCACTATTAATCCCCCTAATACCAATGACGGGGCATTGTTTACTCCCCCTAATACCAAAGATGGGGCACTATTACTCCCGCTAATACCAATGATGGGGCATTGTTTACTCCCCCTAATACCAAAGATGGGGCACTATTACTCCCCCTAATACCAATGATGGGGCATTGTTTCCCCCCCCCTAATACCAAAGATGGGGCACTATTACTCCCCCTAACACCAATGACGGGGCATTGTTTACTCCCCCTAATGCCAAAGATGGGGCACTATTACTCCCCCTAATACTAATGACGGGGCATTGTTTACTCCCCCTAATGCCAAAGATGGGGCACTATTACTCCCCCTAATACCAATGATGGGGCATTGTTTACTCCCCCTAATACTAAAGATGAGGCACTATTACTCCCTCCTAATACCAATGATGGGGCATTGTTTACTCCCACTGACGCCAGGACATTTTCTGCTCCCACTGGCCACAACCCGTCCATTGTGCTGCTGTTACTTACTGTCTGATGCCATCTCTTCTATCTCTGGAACTGTAAAGGGCTCCAGGAGAGAAGAGGCCGTCATTTCTTGTGCCTTTATAAGCGCAGGCACATGCTGTTCTGTGATTTGTCAGAACCAATCGGCAGGTCCAGGGCAAAAATGATTGGCCTGGACCTGAAGACTGATCGGTGCTGGAGCCAATCACAGCACCCCTCGCTGGCGGGCACACGCGTCCCCCGGCTCGGGAACACAGATCGCGTACATGTACGTGATCTTGCGCAGCGCGGCTGCCCTGTAGCAGTAAAACTGGTATGGGGCGGTTGGGAACTGGTTAATGCGTGAAATAGGTGGCTAAATATTGCAATGCATCATATCTTGGTGTGGTTCGGGGAGTAGTACAATGTGTGTGTCTAAGGATGGGTTGGTGAATGGACGGTCAGCAGAAACCGCATTTATGGTTTGCTGAGGAAGCGGAGTGAGAAGATCGTTTTCTACGTCTATAAAATGTAATAATGGTGCCATCGGGGCCCCGCCTCTTCCCAGATGGCAGGCTTCACACCACCCGAAGCACAGGGCTTTATTCAGTGTTAATACAGGGAAGCGCAGCTTCTCGGCCTTTTGGCTAAGATCAAGTGTAGTATCGACTTTAGCCCTTACGGGTGTCTCTGCTTCACAGCTAGGACGTTGAGAACCACTTGCATCTATCCTAGCTAATTGGTCCTTGTGGGGTACCCTCTGCTCGGCCTGGTAGGATCGTTGATTAAATTCAGCTTCACCTACTTGCTGCTATTGGGTTAGAGGCTTAGCCCCCACAGGGAACGAGATTGCGGTCTTCCCTCCTCCCCCACTCCGCATTACTACCTCCGGGCAGTAGATGCTAGAGCCTTTGTAAAGGCTACGAAAAGAGCGAAGACGTCGAGGAACCAGAAGGAAGCCACCTAAGAAACATCTGAAGCGACATCCAACTCCTTGACGATGGGGAAGAGCGAAAAGAAGACTGGAAAAGAGAAGAAGAAATCTGTTCCAGCCACTTCCTCCGAACCCGGGAATGCCGCCGCCTCAACCCCCGCCCCTACCCCGGCCGGCACCAGCCGACCAGAACCAGCCAAGCAAGACCAGCCTGCAGACGGGCTCCCAGCTTTGGAGCCATGGATGAAGCAGACGGTCATGCTGCAGCTGAAGGAGGTGGACGGAAGAGTCCCCGACATGACCCCGGAGATCTTCGGAAAGAAGATGATCCTGGAACAGGGGTTCAGCAAAGCGGAGACGCTTTCTGTGCAGGCCTTCACAAGAGGTATATTCTTTATAACTTTTGTGTCGTTTCAGGTCTGCAGAAGATACTGGGAGATGGTGAAGACCAGTGGCCCTAAATCCCCTTTCCGGAAGTTCACTGCGAACTGCCCCATAACACGGGACGAAAAGCTGGTGACAGTGGCCATGAGGAACCCCCATACCAGTGGAAAGGACATAGCCACCTACCTCCAGAGGTTCTGCACCGTGGTGAAGGACCCGATCCAAATCTTCGATGCCAACGGCTTCTGGATAGGTAAGTGGTCTGTGCTCTGCAAACTGAGGAAAGACCCTTCGGGGGACATCCAGCACCTGCAGCCTTTCTTCTCCCTGGGATCCTCCGCAGGAATCCTTTTCTATCCCGGCATACCCTACAACTGTAACAAGTGTGGGCAGCCGGGACACATAGGTAAGGATTGTACAGAGCTTGCTTGCAAGTTCTGTAGGGTGACAGGCCACGAGACCAAGGACTGTCCTAGGTCCAAAGCCTGCAACCTTTGCGGATTGGCAGAGCATGTCTTCAGACACTGCCCCCAGAGAACCCGGACCTACGCTGGAGCTGTAAGCCAGGGTAAGCCATCCGGGAGGAAGCTGCCAGAAAAACCGAAAGAACCTCGAAAGGCCAAAGGTAAGTCCACCCCCTCCTGCCCCTGCCCCTCCTGCCCCTACCCCTGCCCCTGCCCCATCCCCTACCTCCAGCACACCCCCATCCACCCCCTCTGTGCCGGAGGAACCCCTCCCCACCCCTTCCCCCCCCAACCTGTCCTCCCTGGAGGACTTCCCCACCCTCCCACCCCCCTCCACCCCCACCAGTGGCCCAAGAGGAAGCCGGAAACGTAAGCCAGAGAGCCCAACAGCTGAGGAACCCGCCACCTCCACCAAACGGCCCAACGGGGTCCAACGCGACAGCGATGGACCCGAGCAAGTAGTGGAGGACCTAGAGTCTGCAGGAGAGGAGGAGGAAGGGGAGGAGATCGTGGTCGACCCTGAGCAGGACCTCCCCCCCAACGTCCACATCAGCCAGCAGATGATGGAGTCTGTCCTTGAGGAGCTGGGCCTGGCCCAGGACACAGGACAGGCAGAAGACGCAACGGAAGAGCCACCCCCCCCTCCGGGGAGGTAAGTTCGGACCCTTGTTAACTAGACCCTCATACCCTTTTTCATTATGGCTGAGATCTCAATCTTTTCCATTAATGTGAGGAGTATCAAGGATACATCTAGAAGGCAAGCGGTCCTGACCTTTCTTTCAAGTCAGCAGAGTGATGTCTACGTGCTTCAGGAGTGCGCCCTTCCTCCCTTGAGGAGGTACACTCATCTGTCCTCCCAGTGGACCCTTGGTCCCTCCTACTGGTCCGGGGGTGGCGATTGCAAGTCTGCAGGAGTAGCCATTCTGGTCAGGGGTGGGCGCTTCACGGTTGACTCTATCCATGAGCTAGTCTGTGGCCGTCTTTTGGTCATAGACGGCTCGTGGGTGGAAGAGCCAGTTAGGCTCATCAATGTGTACGCCCCCCCAGACAAGAATGCGCGGCTGGAACTTTTCCAGACCCTGCGGACCCAACTCGTCACCACCAGAACAGTAGTGATCGGCGGTGATTTTAACTGTCCGATCGAGGAGGATGGGCGCAGCTCCAGCATATACGCAAAACTTGATGCTACTTCTAGGCTGCTCAAGGAGATGATCTCGGAGGCCTCCTTGCAGGACGCCGTGGGATCCATAGGGAAAGGGACCGTGAACTATTTGTGGTGCCGACCCGATGGATCTGTGCGTTCCAGGATTGACTTCGTGCTCACTTCAAGAACAGTCAAGCATCGTGAGTTCTCCATGGTCCCCTGCTTTTTCTCTGACCACAGGGCTATTCACTTTCGGGGTGACTTGGGCGAGGGCTTTGCCCGCGGACCGGGTTCCTGGAAGCTGAATAGCACCCTGCTGGAAAACGAGGAACTGATGGGGGAACTCCGGGAGGCCTATGCCACCTGGACGGAGGAAAAGAGATTCTTCGGAAGGGTAAGTGACTGGTGGGAGTTTGTGAAGGTTAAGCTGCGTAGCTTCTTTCAGGCAAGGGGACGCCAGCGTGTGTGCGCCAGGAGGAGGGAACTCAGGAGACTGCAGCATCAGTTGCAGTCCCTGCAGGACCTTCATCACTGCGGCTGGGACGTTAGGCAGGACCTGGAGGACACCAAGAAGAGCCTGAAAGGACACTTCGAGGAAGAATCCAGGCACATTGTCTTCCGTGCCAAGGTGGAGAATCTTGAGAAAGGTGAGAAGTGTAATTCTTTCTTTTTCAGGAAACTTCACTCAGGACACACACCCTTGTCAGAGCTGCGTGACGAGACCGGAACACTCCAGAAGGGGAAGAAGGCTGTGATGCAAGTGGTCAGCGACTACTACACCAACCTCTACTCCCCGAAAGAAACGGACACACAGGCGGCCGACAGGTTCCTGTCAGGTATCTCTAACCAAATTGATCCTGCAGGTTCATCAACCATCAACGCCCCCTTGGTGCTGGAGGAGCCGCACTCTGCCGCTAAATCCTTTAGGCGGGGCAGGACCCCGGGCTGCGATGGTCTCCCAGTTGAGCTCTATATAGCACTGTGGGATCTCGTGGGCCCGGACCTGCTCGAGCTGTACGAGGAGATGGTGGTGGAGGGCAGAATGCCTCCGTCACTGAGGGAGGGGATGATTACGATTTTGTATAAGCGGAAGGGGGAGAGATCGGATCTTAAAAATTGGCGTCCGATCTCTCTTCTGAACGTGGACTACAAAATCCTCGCCAAGGTCCTGGCCAACAGGCTGAAGTCTGTCATCGGACAGATCATCCACCCGGATCAGACTTGCGGCATTCCTGGTCGCAGGATTGCGCAGTTCCGGAAACCTCCAGCGCTGAATGTATGTAATTCCATGGGGTGCTGAAGGGTCTATTGATGCTGGCTGCTGGGTAATCTATTATCCCGAGGGGGGTGGGGGGTTTATTGTTGGCGGGGAAACTGTTGTTGCTGGGAGAGTCTTTTGTTGCTGGGGGTTCAATTATTGCTGAGGGGGATCTACTGTTGAGGGAGGGGTCTACTGATGAGGGAGGGGGTCTACTGATGAGGGAGGGGTCTACTGACGCTGGCTCCTGGGAGAACTATTGGTTCTGGTGGGGGGGCTTATTGCTGGTGGGGGCTCTATTGTTGTTGGGAGGGATCTACTGTTGCGGGAGGGGTCTACTGATGCTGGCTCCTGGGAGACCTATTGGTTCTAGTGGGGGGGCTTATTGCTGGTGGGGGGCTCGATTGTTGCTCGGAGGGATCTACTGTTGAGGGAGGGGTCTACTGACGCTGGCTCCTGGGAGACCTATTGTTGCTGGTGGGGGGCTCTATTGCTGGAGTTCTGTTGTTGCTGGGAGTCTATTGTTTCTGGGGGGGTGGTCTATTGTTTCTGGAGGGGTGGTCTATTGTTGCTGGTGGGGGGATCTATTGTTTCTGGAATTCTGTTCTTGCTGGGGGTCTGTTGTTTCTGGGGGAGGGGGTCTATTGTTTCTGGGGGGGGGGGTCGGTCAGCTGCAGGGGATCCATTTTATTGTTTTTCTTTTCATTAACCTCTTCAATACCGGACACTTTCACCCCCTTCCTGCCCAGGCCAATTTTCAGCTTTCAGTGCTATCACGGTTTGAATGACAATTGCGCGGTCATGTACTCAAAATTAAATTTTTATAATTTTTTTTTCATACAAATAGAGCTTTTGGTGGCATTTAATCACCACTGGGTTTTTTTTGTTTGTTTATTATATAAACAAAAAAAGACCGAAAATATTGAAAAACACATTTTTCTTTGTTTCTGTTATGAAACGGAACAAATAAATAATAATTCTTCATAATTTTTAGGCCAAAATGTATTCTGCTACATTTCTTTGGTGAATATAACCCAAATCAGTGTATATTATTTAGTCTGTAGGAAAGTCCACAAGCTATGGGATATCTATCTGAGAATGGATCAATCCTGATGTACCGACAGCCAATCTCATTTCTTGAGGCCCAGAAATGCCAGGACAGTACAAATACCCCCCTGAATGACCTCCCTTTTGGAACGTAGACAGTCTGAGGTATTTAGTAAGAGGCACAGTGGGGTTTTTTGAAGTCGTAATCTTTTGTTGCAATATTTTGGAAAATGAAGAAATGAAGAAAAAACAATGTTCCCCATTTTTTTTTGTTTACATACTGTAACCAGTGCAGTACAGTGTCCTCATATAACTGGTGTGGCAGTGATCAGGGACACTTGCGGCCGAAAAGTGCCGCTTAAACAGCGCTAAAGTGTCGCTAAAACGAGCGGCGCTTTAGTGCTAACGCAGTCCCAAAGTGAAAATAGCCTTATCCTTAAACCATCGCTTTATTAATATAAAAAGTGGTAAGTATTATACTCACAAGATGACAAATGTATCAAGCACATCACATAGTACACCGTCATCCAATCCACATTGCATCAGATCATGTGGTAGGAGAAGGTGAAGAGCCAATAGGCTAACATGTTTCGAGGACTAGCCTCTTCCTCAGAGCCCTGAAGCAGCTAGTCCTCGAAATGCATTAGCGTATTGGATCTGCACCTTCTCCTACCATATGATGCAATGTGGATTGGATGACGGTGTACTATGTGATGTGCTTGATACATTTATCATCTTGTGAGTATAATACTTACCACTTTTTATATTAATAAAGGGATGGTTTTAGGATAAAGCACTAGGTCTGGGCGCCCTCTCTGTCTTTTTATGGTTGCACATGGAAGGAGGTTGCACAATATAGGCAAAAAAATTCCCAGCAGACTTACCAGCCAGCCAGCAAAAGAAACAAATTGTCGTTTCTAACAATTCAGGGTAAAAACAGAGGCTTTTGTTGCACTCATTTGCAAATCTATATGGAAGCCGCAGCGCCCCGCCAAGGCTCCTCTGTAAAATGCGGCCCTAACTCTATATATATGTTTGTCCCTACATAAGATTGTTACTCTTTATTGCTTTCACTAAATATCCTATAAAGAGACCCAGTCACCAGCTACAACTTTTCAATTTACGGGATTTTATTGAAACATAAATGTACTTTATTTATCACAAGTATTTCTATAATGCCGATAATTTACATATTTATATTGCACATTCATATCAACCCTCTCGGATCTTACAATCTATAGCCGGCCACAGAAGGATTGAACCTCGGCTGGTTCAGCAAGAACAGGCCTGAGATTCAATCTATCCATGGACAGGCTGGTTGTACTGAAATCGATTGACTTCAGTACAACCAGTCTGTGGGATTTTTATTCAGGCAATTACTGCCGGCAGTGATCATTCTGTTCTTCCAGCAGGGAAAGCACCCCGCTAGCAAAACACAATAGCACTATGAGAGGGATTCCCCCATCTGTGTTGATGGGGGGAAATCAAGCAATTTTCTTTCCGTTCACCCATTGTGTGAAAGAAAGTTGCATAATCTATGGGCTGCTAAAGTCCTTAAGGTTGGCCATAGAAGTGTATTTTTTTTTCAATCAGGCAGTGGGCGGATCGGAAAAACCAAATGGAATCCCCATCCCCATCTGTTTACATAAAGCAAACACCCTAAAGAACACAGTTATATACAAATGTAACAGTACCACACCAGTATTGTTAAGTAATAGTAGTCAAATTTTATTACAATATCCAATAAAAAAATCCCATAGATGGGACTATATTGCAAATGTAGAAAACACTTTACAGTAAAAGGCATTGCCAGCCTTGGTGGTAGATGAGTGGGTGTAGCTGAGCCTAAGAGGTATTGCCACCCTTGCTGGTACAAAAAAGTGGTTACTACCTGCCCCCACCTGTAACTGGTCACTGCAGCAAGGAGCATTGCAAAGGCAAACACATAAGAATAAGACATTTCCACACTCAACTTACCGACCAGCCTGTGACCAACCAAACTGTCCTGTTGAGCAGTATGTGTCAAAGACAGGGGTTTAGTTGCACACATTTACAAATGCATGCATAAGCCACAGAGCCACGGCAAGGCACCCCATTTTCTGTGGAACCTAAGAGGCATTGCCACCATTGGTGGTAGATGAGTGTATGTAGGTGGGAGCAGGGGATACGCTGGGCAAGTGGGAGTGAGGGCAGAAACTTGGGGGGAAGTTCCACTGGCCACACTCACCCCATACCCAGGGTGGTAGCGTCCCCTCTTGGTGGTAGATGAGGGGGTGTGGGCAAGGAGTGGGGTGTTAAGAGTTATATGGACATGGCTCATTGAAGCCATGGAGGGGAGGGCGAGCAATTGGAGCCCCACCCTCGGTGGTAGGTGAGTGGAGATGTGGGTGTCAGTGTGTGGAGAGCGGGGGAGGCGGTACCATCCCCCACACAGAGCTCTGGAGGGAGGAGCCGTTGTCCGGACAGCCGGGTCACGGCGTGTCTGTGTGATCTGCCTCCTCTGTTCAGGCTCTAAAGGAACTAAAAGTCCCAGCAATCTGGGAGCTATAGTTCCTTAGAGCCTGAGCAGAGGAGGCAGGTTCCCCGGACACACAGACACGCTGTGACCCGGCTGTAGTCCGGACAATGGCTCCTCCCTCTGGAGCTCTGTGGTGAGGATATTTCCTCCTCCCCGCTCTCCTCACACTGACGCGCGCCCTTCTCTGTTCAGCTATTTATCTGATCAAGTCTTGACGTCACAAGTGTAACAGCTCCAGCCTCCAGCTCCTGATTGGCTATTCATCCTCTGGTCACGCCCGTCCCATGCGCTGATCACGCCCACTCCCACCTGAGCCGTTACGTCGCTCTCTGCGGGAGTCACGCGTTGCACGTAGCCGGTAGAGCGAGGCTACGTGACTTCACAGGAGGAGAAGCATGAAATCCTCCCTGCAGCTACTGCGCATGTGCGGCTCAGAGACGGCAGAAGGTAAACAAGCCGAGGTGATGATTTCCATGGGAACCATTAACCCCATAAATGCCAGACACTGGAGTCTCCGCCCCCTGCAGGTTCCCAGCCTGTCTCCTGCAGGCTGCTGCTTGAGTGGGCGGGATGGGGGTGTAATTAACCACAGTGTAAACATTCCTGAGTCCTCACCACCGAGATGCTAGAAAGATAAGAAGTAATACTTCAGCTCTGAGCAATTTGTCTATCAGACGGGATATCACGTCCAGTACCAGCAGGTTACTGTATTATCAAAATATGGTTGGGACAAAGAGATGTCACCAAGATAGGTAAAAAAGAGGAGGGACAACCATGGTATAGGTAAGAAAAGTATATAAAGCTTTATTGGTGAAATATAGATCAGTCACAGAATAGACCCAACCAGAGCAGCCAAATGGGGGTGTGGCCTGGAAGAGGGAGGAGTTCCTGGAGGTGCATTAGTTTCCAGGCTCCTCTATGCTGAACAATGGGGTGCCATCTCCTTCTCATGTATCCCGTGTGTCATGTATGTAATCTCTGACCGTCCCGTGTGTCATGTATGTAATCTGTGACTGTCCCGTGTGTCATGTATGTAATCTCTGACTGTCCCGTGTGTCATGTATGTAATCTCTGACCGTCCCGTGTGTCATGTATGTTATCTCTGACTGTCCCGTGTGTCATGTATGTAATCTATGACCGTCGTGTGTCATGTATGTAATCTCTGACTGTCCCGTGTGTCATGTATGTAATCTCTGACCGTCCCGTGTGTCATGTATGTAATCTCTGACCGTCCCGTGTGTCATGTATGTAGTCTATGACCGTTGTGTGTCATGTATGTAATCTATGACCGTCGTGTGTCATGTATGTAATCTCTGACCGTCCCGTGTTTCATGTATGTAATCTCTGACCTTCCCGTGTGTCATGTATGTAATCTCTGACCGTCCCGTGTGTCATGTATGTGATCTCTGACTGTCCCGTGTGACATGTATGTAATCTCTGACTGTCCCATGTGACATGTATGTAATCTCTGACCATCCCGTGTGTCATGTATGTAATCTCTGACCGTCGTGTGTCATGTATGTAATCTCTGACTGTCCCGTGTGTCATGTATGTAATCTGTGACTGACCCGGGTGTCATGTATGTAATCTCTGACCGTCCCGTGTGTCATGTATGTAATCTCTGACCGTCCCGTGTGTCATGTATGTAATCTCTGACCGTCCCGTGTGTCATGTATGTGATCTCTGACTGTCCTGTGTGTCATGTATGTAATCTCTGACTGTCCCGTGTGACATGTATGTAATCTCTGACCATCCCGTGTGTCATGTATGTAATCTCTGACCGTCGTGTGTCATGTATGTAATCTCTGACTGTCCCGTGTGTCATGTATGTAATCTGTGACTGACCCGTGTGTCATGTATGTAATCTCTGACCGTCCCATGTGTCATGTATGTAATCTCTGACTGTCCCGTGTGTCATGTATGTAATCTCTGACCGTCCCATGTGTCATGTATGTAATCTCTGACTGTCCCGTGTGTCATTTATGTAATCTCTGACCATCCCGTGTGTCATGTATGTAATCTCTGACCGTCCCGTGTGTCATGTATGTAATCTCTGACCGTCCCATGTGTCATGTATGTAATCTCTGACTGTCCCGTGTGTCATTTATGTAATCTCTGACCGTCCCGTGTGTCATGTATGTAATCTCTGACCGTCCCGTGTGTCATGTATGTAATCTGTGACTGACCCGTGTGTCATGTATGTAATCTCTGACCGTCCCGTGTGTCATTTATGTAATCTCTGACTGTCCCGTGTGTCAGGTATGTAATCTATGACCGTCGTGTGTTATATATGTAATCTCTGACCGTCGTGTGTCATGTATGTAATCTCTGACTGTCCCGTGTGACATGTATGTAATCTCTGACCATCCCGTGTGTCATGTATGTAATCTCTGACCGTCGTGTGTCATGTATGTAATCTGTGACTGACCTGTGTGTCATGTATATAATCTGTGACTGACCCGTGTGTCATGTATGTAATTTCTGAGGGGGTTGTCACAGGTAAATAATCTGTGTATTTAAATGTCTGCCTGGAGTTCAGTGTTAAAACAGAACTCCAGGCAGATATAAGAGACCCATTTGTACCTCTCATCCATTCATAGAAAAATAAAATAAAATGTAGGGCCCATTCACAGCTCTCCATTGTGGGGGAATGACAGGGGGAGGGGTTTGTCATCGATCAATGTGGTGGAATTACTCCACAATTACAGTTTATCATCATCCTGGCCGTGCACATACACCAATCCGGAGTCATTATCATATTCCTCCCATATAATCTTTATTACAAAATCTCATCACAATATATAGAGTCCGGGTTAGCTTTTCAGATGATTTTTACACCTCTAATTCCAATAAATAAAACTAAATTTGATAATTCTATCATCGCCATGTAACATTTCCCTGTAAGTCCCACGATAGCTGAGCCGGTGTCTCCAGAGGCAGGAAGTGACCTGTATCGGGTTTTTGGGGTCACGCTGTCGTTAAATGACCCCTCCCCCCCAATCTTCCAGCAGATGATATACAAAGTGTCAGATCCACCCCTAAAGAGTCGGAGGGAGGAGCCAGCCCTGACATTCCGCAGAAAGCCGGAACTATTGGAGGCCCATTTATACCAAAAATCCATTCTTGAAAATATGCTGACCAAAAAAAATAGCAGAAAAACAACAACATGCTTTGGAGGTCTGAACTCCCCTCCCCCCTCCTTATACAATGGGAAAGATTTACTAAACTGCAGCACTCAGAATCTGGTACAACTGTGCATGGGAGCCAATCAGCTTCTATCTTCAGCTTGTTCAGTTAAGCTTGGACAATAAAACCTGGAAGCAGGGCCGGTGCTACCACTAGGCAAACTAGGCACCCGCCTAGGGCACACTGCTGCCTAGGGCGCCCGGACACCGGTGTTCCTACTCTCTTCTCTCTGCAGCAAGCAAATAAGTCTCAGCATCAGCAGGCAGCTGCCGCTCCATTCACACATAGTGTCAGAGGCGCAGCAGCGGCAGAGGAATGTGTCTGTGTCCTGACTCCTGAAAGAATGGAAGCAAGCAAATATTCATTGATAGGCGCTGGAAGGCTGCATTGATGGGCACTGGAAGGCTGCATTGATGGGCACTGGTGAGGCTGCATTGATGGGCACTGGTGAGGCTGCATTGATGGGCACTGGTGAGGCTGCATTGATGGGCACTGGAAGGCTGCATTGATGGGCACTGGAAGGCTGCATTGATGGGCACTGGAAGGCTGCATTGATGGGCACTGGTGAGGCTGCATTGATGGGCACTGGAAGGCTGCATTGATGGGCACTGGTGAGGCTGTATTGATGGGCACTGGAAGGCTGCATTAATAGGCACTGGTGAGGCTGCATTGATGGGCACTGGAAGGCTGCATTGATGGGCGCTGGAAGGCTGCATTGATGGGCACTGGAAGGCTGCATTGATGGGCACTGGAAGGCTGCATTGATGGGCACTGGTGAGGCTGCATTGATGGGCACTGGAAGGCTGCATTGATGGGCACTGGTGAGGCTGCATTGATGGGCACTGGTGAGGCTGCATTGATGGGCACTGGAAGGCTGCATTGATGGGCACTGGAAGGCTGCATTGATGGGCACTGGTGAGGCTGCATTGATGGGCACTGGAAGGCTGCATTGATGGGCACCTTATTAAAAAGGTGGGGTATACATGGGCAGGGCAAAGAGGGTGGAGTCAGGGGTGGAGCCGGGGGGGGCAAAATGAGGTTTCGCCTAGGGAGTCAAAAGTCCTTGCACCAGCCCTGCCTGGAAGCTGATTGGCTCCCATGCACAACTGCACCCAATTCTGAGTGCTCCAGTTTTAGTAAATCTCTCCCATTGTATAAGGAGGGGGGAGGGGAGTTCAGACCTCCAAAGCATGTTGTTGTATTTCTGCTTTTTTTTGGTCATTTGATGAACGATTAACCGCTTTGAGACTAGCCGCCGCCGTTTGACGGTGGCACAATGGCCCTCCTGTGCGAATCGTCGTAGCTGTACAACGGCTCGCGCGGGCTCAGTTGCGGGTGGGCGTGCGGTCGCTCTCGCTGCGGGGGAGTGGCCGTGGGTTGGGAGGACTCAATGTTCTCCGGCGGCCCATGATTGACTTGTACACAGGCAGAACGGAGATGTAAACAAGGCAGTTCCTCGTTCTGACGGGTAACATGTCAGGGATCTACTGTTCCCAGTGATCTCTGTCATGTCCCAGTAAGCCCATCCCCCCCCCTACAGTTAGGGAACACAGTTAACCCCTTGATCGTCTCCTAGTGTTAACCCCTTCCCTGCCAGTGATATTTATACAGTAATCAGTGCCTATTTTTAGCTCTGATCGCTGTATAAATGTCACTGGTCCCCAAAAAAGTGTCCGATCTGTCCGCCGCAATGTCGCAGTCCCGATAAAAATCGCAGATCGCCGCCATTACTAGTAAAAAAAATACAAAATAATAATAAAAATGCCATAAATCTATTCCCCATTTTATAGATGCTATAATTTTTGCGCAAACCAATCGATATAAGCTTATTGAGATTTTTTATTTTTTATACCAAAAATATGTAGAAGAATATACATCGGCCTAAACTGATGAAGAAATTTGTTTTAAAAAAAATAAATGTAAAAAATATTGTTTTTTTTTTTTCAAAATTGTCTCTTTTTTTTTTGTTTATAGCACGAAAAATAAAAACCGCAGATGTGATCAAATACCACCAAAAGAAATCTCTATTTGTGGAGAAAAAAGTACCTCAATATTGTTTGTGTACAACATCGAAAGACCACGCAATTGTCAGTTAAAGCGATGCAGTGCCGAATCACAAAAAATGCTCTGGTCATTAAGGGGGTAAAGCCTTCCGGGGCTGAAGTGGTTAAGGGTTCCTTGGACTCATTTTGTAGGTTGGCGCTCTTCATGCGATCTTCCTAATTCTGGCAGCTGTGGGGTTCGGCAGGGTCACCACTGAGGACACATTTTCAGTGTGATTTGTCTGGCAGAGAAGGTTCGGTGCCTAAGTGCTCCAGTATTAGGAAATCTCCCCCATTGTGTCAAGGAGTGATCTCTTTAGGATATGTCAACTTCATATACAGTATCTCACAAAAGTGAGTACACCCCTCACATTTTTGTAAATATTTTCTTCTATCTTTTCATGTGACAACACTGAAGAAATGACACTTTACTACAATGTATACAAAATAACTCAACACACAGCCTTTAATGTCTAAACCGCTGGCAACAAAAGTGAGTACACCCCTAAGAGAAAATGTCCAAATTGGGCCCAAAGTGTCAATATTTTGTGTGGCCACCATTATTTTCCAGCACTGCCTTACCCCTCTTGGGCATGGAGGTCACCAGAGCTTCACAGGTTGCCTCTGGAGTCCTCTTCCACTCCTCCATGATGACATCACGGAGCTGGTGGATGTTGGAGACCTTGTACTCCTCCACCTTCCGTTTGAGGATGCCCCACAGATGCTCAATAGGGTTTAGTTCTGGAGACATGCTTGGCCAGTCCATCACCTTTACCCTCAGCTTCTTTAGCAAGGCAGTGGTCATCTTGGAGGTGTGTTTGGGGTCGTTATCATGTTGGAATACTGCCCTGCGGCCCTATCTCTGAAGGGAGGGGATCATGCTCTGCTTCAGTATGTCACAGTACATGTTGGCATTCATGGCTCCCTCTGTGAACTGTAGCTCCCCAGTGCCGGCAGCACTCATGCATCCCCAGACCATGACACTCCCACCACCATGCTTGACTGTAGACAAGACACACTTGTCTTTGTACTCCTCACCTGGTTGCTGCCACAAACGCTTGACACCATCTGAACCAAATATGTTTATCTTGGTCTCATCAGACCACAGGACATGGTTCCAGTAATCCATGTCCTTAGTCTGCTTGTCTTCAGAAAACTGTTTGTGGGCTTTCTTGTGCATCATCTTTAGAAGAGGCTTCTTTCTGGGACGACAGCCATGCAGACCAATTTCATGCAGTGTGTATGGTCTGAGCACTGACAGGCTGACCCCCCACCCCTTCAACCTCTGCAGCAATGCTGGCAGCACTCATACATCTATTTCCCAACGACAACCTCTGGATATGACGCTGAGCACGTGACCTCAACTTCTTTGGTTGACCATGGCGAGGCCTGTTCTGAGTGGAACCTGTCCTGTTAAACCTCTGTATGGTCTTGGCAAACCGTACTGCAGCTCAGTTTCAGGGTCTTGGCAATCTTCTTATAGCCTAGGCCATCTTTATGTAGAGCAACAATTCTTTTTTTCAGATCCTCAGAGAGTTCTTTGCCATGAGGTGCCATGTTGAACTTCCAGTGACCAGTATGAGAGAGTGAGAGCGATAACACCAAATTTAACACATCTGCTCCCCTTTCACACCTGAGATCTTGTAACACTAACGAGTCACATGACACCGGGAAGGGAAAATGGCTAATTGGGCCCAATTCGGACATTTTCACTTAGGGGTGTACTCACTTTTGTTGCCAGCGGTTTAGACATTAATGGCTGTGTGTTGAGTTATTTTGAGGGGGCAGCAAATTTACACTGTTATACAAGCTGTGCACTCACTACTTTACATTGTAACAAAGTGTCATTTCTTCAGTGTTGTCACATGAAAAGATAGAATAAAATATTTACAAAAATGTGAGGGGTATCCGGCCCTTTGGGCATTTTTCCTCTATCAGCTACAGTGGGGCGTAGGCTGAAAACTCGATTCCAACTGGAGCATTGACAATGCAGGCATCGGTGCCACTATTGCTGTGGCGTTCCTGCTGGAGTAGACACTACTTGGCATTAGGAATGGGCTCGGGCATGTTCGGATTGAACCCGCCACTGCACACCACCAATCACAGGCAGCGCGTGTATGTGCAGCTGCTGGTCGAGAAAATGCCTCGCTGCCTAGGATTGGCGGTGTGCAGCGATGGCTTCCTGGTGGGTTCAGTCCCAACACACCCCGAGCCCATCACTACTTGGCATTATAGACAGGGCACTGGAGAAACAGCAGCAGGCGTAGGAGGAGAGTTTCCTGGTGTTTCAGGGCCCACTATATTCAGACGCTGTCCCTGTGAGGGTTCAGTAGATACAGGAGCAGTATGAGGAGGAGAAGGATGGTTTCTGTGCTTGTGTTTAGGAGGGGGGAAGGCATTGGGCAGGTTTCCAGTCATGGGTTTCATCTAGGGCTGCAACTAACGATTAATTTCATAATCGATCAGTTGGCCGTTTTTGTTTCGATTAATCAGTTAATAACCTTAAAAAAGTGTGGTGTATAATTTAGTTAACCACTTGCCGACCGCCACACGCTGATATACGTCGGCGCAATGGCAGCAGTGGGAAGATGGGCGTACCTGTACGCCCCCTTTAATTTGTGGGGCTATTGGGCACGCGCCCACCGCATACATCGTGACCGTGCCCGCAGACTCGATGTCCGCTGATGTCCCGCGATCGTGTCATGGAGAGGCAGAAAGGGGAGATGCTTATGTAAACAAGGCATTTCCCTGTTCTGCCTAGTGACATGACAAAGATCTACTGCTCCCTGTCATAGGGAGCAGTGATCGCTGTCATGTGAGTAGTAGCCCATCCCCCACACAGTTAGAATCACTCCCTAGGACACACTTAACCCCTTGATCGCCTCCTAGTGATTAACCCCTTTCCTGCCAGTGTCATTTACACAGTAACCTGCAGTTTTATAACACTGATCGCTGTATAAATGACAATGGTCCCAAAAATAGTGTCAAAAGTGTCCGATGTGTTCACCATAATGTCGCAGTCACAATAAAAATCGCAGATCGCCGCCATTACTACTAAAAAAAAAATTAATAATAAAAAATGCCATAAATCTAACCCCTATTTTGTAGACACTATAACTTTTGCGCAAACCAATCAATATACGCTTATTGCGATTTTTTTTTTTTTTACCAAAAATATGTAGAAGAATACATATCAGGCTAAACTAAGGAAAAAAAATAGTTTTTTTATATATTTTTGGGGATATTTATTATAGCAGAAAGTAAAAAATATTGCTTTTTTTCAAAATTGTCGTTCTTTTTTTGTTTATAGCGCAAAAAATAAAAACTGCAGAGGTGATCAAATATCACGAAAAGAAAGCTCTATTTGTGGGAACATTTGGTGTAACGTCGCATGGCCGCGCAATTGTCAGTTAAAGCGACGCAGTGCCGAATCGCAAAAAGTGCTCTGGTCAGGAAGCGGTTAATATGTAAAGTTTAAAAAAAAAGGCAATTTATTCTTAAATATCTCTATGCAGTGGTAAATATAAATAACCAACTGCATGGTTAGGGAGTAAAATCTTAAATCCACTCTGAGAATAACGGACAGAAGAGATATACTGTATATACTATTAGAGGAGATATATACTATTAGAGGAGATATACTGTATATACTATTAGAGGAGATATATACTATTAGAGGCGATATAATGTATATACTATTAGAGGAGATATATACTATTAGAGGAGATATACTGTATATACTATTAGAGGAGATATATACTATTAGAGGAGATATACTGTATATACTATTAGAGGAGATATACTGTATATACTATTAGAGGAGATATATACTATTAGAGGAGATATACTGTATATACTATTAGAGGAGATATACTGTATATACTATTAGAGGAGATATATACTATTAGAGGAGATATACTGTATATACTATTAGAGGAGATATACTGTATATACTATTAGGGGAGATATACTATTAGAGGATATGTATACTATTAGAGGAGATATACTGTATATACTATTAGAGGAGATATATACTATTAGAGGAGATATACTGTATATACTATTAGAGGAGATATATATCTCCTCTAATAGTATATGCAGTATATCTCCTCTAATAGTATATACAGTATATCTCCTCTAATAGTATATATCTCCTCTAATAGTATATGCAGTATATTATTAGAGGAGATATACTGTATATACTATTAGAGGAGATATACTGTATATACTGTTAGAGGAGATATACTGTATATACTATTAGAGGTTGAATCTAGAAAATATCAGACTCAGAGATCAAATTTTTTTTATTTAAAAGAAAAAAAAGTTAACGATTGTTTTGCAGATTTTCAAACAGAACTGTAATATATTATATGTTGACCATACAAAAACAATGTCTTCCTTCAAGAAAAAAACATTAATTTTAAGAACGTTCGTTCGATTTTCTTATTGTTAGTGGGGTCAAACCAATGTTCGTTTTCAACCACAGTGATGGGAAAATTTAGAAATAATAGAAAACTTCTTGGTCAAAGGAATTTTCAGACAGTGGATGTGGTTTTCGTTCAGAAATGACATTCGTTTTAAAACAGAATGTTAAAAACAAGTGAAAACATTCAGCGAATGTACAAAGATTTTTTTCGTCTGAAAATTGATCTGTGTGGCCAGCATAAGGCTTGGTGTACACACCTATGCAGTATGCTTTTGATCTGTTTCTGCAGTGCTTTTTGCTGTGCGTTTTGATTTTTTTGGGCACAGCTGCCCATTATGCCCACTACGTATCATCCCCCCACCTTCATATCAGCCAGGGAAGAAATAGAATAGAAAAAGGAGCATAGAAGAGGATTGTGGGACAAGTAATCCCGAGGACTGGCAGCCCCACTGTAACATGGAAACTGCAGCCCACACAGCATGCTCAGCTGATAGGGAGAGAGAGAGACAGGAGCCCGGGAAAGCTTTCAGGGAAGTACACCTAGGACTCCAGAGGGAGAGGGCAGTGCTGAGGGAACACCATCAGAGAGAGAACCCCGCTGCCAGGGCCGATCCTAGGGTCTCTGGTGCCTGGGTGCAGAAATATTTCTGACACCCCCACATGGGCGTGGTCATCTTACCAACTCCTCCCCTTTACAAATGTTTCTATGGCAACGACTCAAAAACAGAGATGCTCCCCTAAGAAGTCTTTGTTACCCTGGGATCCTCCCATGATCTTTTAACAATAAAAAAAATACAGGAAGAGCGTACACTAATGAGACCTGGAGGGGGACTCTCTGATGCACACAGAGATGGCTTCTGTTAGAGATTCTGTTAGAAAGAGCCCCCAGACATATTACAGGAGATGGTCAGAGACGGTAGTTATGATACAAGAGACGGTCAGAGACTGCAATCATAGAACAGGAGATGGTCAGAGACTGCAATCATAGAACAGGAGATGGTCAGAGACTGCAGAAATACTACAGAAGATGGTCAGAGACTGCAGACATAGTACAGGAGATGGTCAGAGACTGCAGACATAGTACAGGAGATGGTCAGAGACTGCAGACATACTACAGGAGACGATCAGAGACTGCAGACATGATACAGGAGATGGTCAGAGACTGCAGACATAGTACAGGAGATGGTCAGAGACTGCAGACATACTACAGGAGACGATCAGAGACTGCAGACATAATACAGGAGATGATCAGAGACTGCAGACATAATACAGGAGATGGTCAGAGACTGCAGACATAGTACAGGAGATGGTCAGAGACTGCAGACATAGTACAGGAGATGGTCAGAGACTGCAGACATGATACAGGAGACGGTCAGAGACTGCAGACATGGTACAGAAGATGATCAGAGACTGCAGACACACTACAGGAGATGGTCAGAGTCTGCAGACATGGTACAGGAGATGGTCAGAGACTGCAGACATAGTACAGGAGATGGTCAGAGACTGCATACATAGTACAGGAGATGGTCAGAGACTGCAGTTCCTATGGACGTTAGTAGATAATGGTCGATCGTTCCTCTCACTTGACCCAGCGATACAGCAACAAAGGTTCCTCTGATCAGGAGTCAGCTCACTCTGAATTGCCCATGGTGACTCTGCTTGGTAGAGCCCAGATCTGTATTCCTGCAATGACTCCATTCCTTTCTCCGCCAGGGATGGCGCCAGGCTATGTGGCTTTTCCTCTGGTGGCGCAGGGCAGCGGGGTTCTCTCTCTGTTGGTGTTCCCTCAGCACTGCCCTCTCCCTCTGGAGTCCTGGGTGTACTTCCCTGAAAGCTTTTCCGGGCTCCTATCTCTCTCTCTCTCCCTATCAGCTGAGCATGCTGTGTGGGCTGCAGTTTCCATGTTACAGTGGGGCTGCCAGTCTTCGGGACTACATGTCCCACAATCCTCTTCTATGCTCCTTTTTCTATTCTATTTCTTCCCTGGCTGATATGAAGGTGGGGGGAAGATACATAGTGGGCAGCTGTGCCCAAAAAAATCAAAACACACAGCAAAAAGCACTGCAGAAACAGATCAAAAGCATACTGCATAGGTGTGTACACCAAGCCTTATGCTGGCCACACAGATCAATTTTCAGACGAAAAATCTTTGTACATTCGCTGAATGAAAGAACGTTGTTCTTAACATTCTGTTTTAAAACGAATGTAATTTCTGAACGAAAACCACATCCACTGTCTGAAAATTCCTTTGACCAAGAAGTTTTCTATTATTTCTAAATTTTCCCATCACTGTGGTTGAAAACGAACATCGATTTGACCCCACTAACGATTAGAAAATCGAACGAACGTTCTTAAAATTAAATTTTTTTTTCTTAAAGGAAGACATTGTTTTTGTATGGCCAACATATAATATATTACAGTTCTGTTTGAAAATCTGCAAAACAATCGTTAACTTTTTTTTCTTTTAAATAAAAAAAATTTGATCTCTGAGTCTGATGATATTTTCTAGATTCAACCTCTAATAGTATATACAGTATATCTCCTCTAACAGTATATACAGTATATCTCCTCCAATAGTATATACAGTATATCTCCTCTAATAGTATATACAGTATATCTCCTCTAATAATATACTGCATATACTATTAGAGGAGATATATACTATTAGAGGAGATATACTGTATATACTATTAAAGGAGATATACTGCATATACTATTAGAGGAGATATATATCTCCTCTAATAGTATATACAGTATATCTCCTCTAATAGTATATATCTCCTCTAATAGTATATCTCCTCTAATAGTATATACAGTATATCTCCTCTAATAGTATATATCTCCTCTAATAGTATATACAGTATATCTCCTCTAATAGTATATACAGTATATCTCCTCTAATAGTATATATCTCCTCTAATAGTATATACAGTATATCTCCTCTAATAGTATATACAGTATATCTCCTCTAATAGTATATATCTCCTCTAATAGTATATACAGTATATCTCCTCTAATAGTATATATCTCCTCTAATAGTATATACAGTATATCTCTTCTGTCCGTTATTCTCAGAGTGGATTTAAGATTTTACTCCCTAACCATACAGTTGGTTATTTATATTTACCACTGCATAGAGATATTTAAGAATAAATTGCCTTTTTTTTTAAACTTTACATATTAACCGCTTCCTGACCAGAGCACTTTTTGCGATTCGGCACTGCGTCGCTTTAACTGACAATTGCGCGGCCATGCGACGTTACACCAAATGTTCCCACAAATAGAGCTTTCTTTCGTGATATTTGATCACCTCTGTGGTTTTTATTTTTTGTGCTATAAACAAAAAAAGAACGACAATTTTGAAAAAAAGCAATATTTTTTTACTTTCTGCTATAATAAATATCCCCAAAAAATATATAAAAAAACTATTTTTTTCCTTAGTTTAGCCTGATATGTATTCTTCTACATATTTTTGGTAAAAAAAAAAAAATCGCAATAAGCGTATATTGATTGGTTTGCGCAAAAGTTATAGTGTCTACAAAATAGGGGATAGATTTATGGCGTTTTTTATTATTAATTTTTTTTTATTACTAATGGCGGCGATCTGCGATTTTTATTGTGACTGCGACATTATGGCGAAAACATCGGACACTTTTGACACTATTTTTGTGACCACTGTCATTTATACAGCGATCAGTGCTATAAAACTGCAGGTTACTGTGTAAATGACACTGGCAGGAAAGGGGTTAAACACTAGGGGGCGATCAAGGGGTTAAGTGTGTCCTAGGGAGTGATTCTAACTGTGTGGGGGATGGGCTACTACTCACATGACAGCGATCACTGCTCCCTATGACAGGGAGCAGTAGATCTCTGTCATGTCACTAGGCAGAACAGGGAAATGCCTTGTTTACATAAGCATCTCCCCGTTCTGCCTCTCCATGACACGATCGCGGGACATCAGCGGACATCGAGTCTGCGGGCACGGTCACGCTGTACGCGGTGGGCGCGTGCCCAATAGCCCCGCAAATTAAAAGGGGCGTACAGGTACGCCCATCTTCCCACTGCTGCCATTGCGCTGACGTATATCAGCGTGCGGTGGTCGGCAAGTGGTTAACTAAATTATACACCACACTTTTTTAAGGTTATTAACTGATTAATCGAAACAAAAACGGCCAGCTAATCAATTATGGAATTAATCGTTAGTTGCAGCCCTAGATGAAACCCATGACTGGAAACCTGCCCAATGCCTTCCCCCCTCCTAAACACAAGCACAGAAACCATCCTTCTCCTCCTCATACTGCTCCTGTATCTACTGAACCCTCACAGGGACAGCGTCTGAATATAGTGGGCCCTGAAACACCAGGTAACTCTCCTCCGACGCCTGCTGCTGTTTCTCCAGTGCCCTGTCTATAATGCCAAGTAGTGATGGGCTCGGGGTGTGTTGGGACTGAACCCACCAGGAAGCCGTCGCTGCACACCACCAATCCTAGGCAGTGAGGCATTTTCTCGACCAGCAGCTGCACATACACGCGCTGCCTATGATTGGTGGTGTGCAGTGGCGGGTTCAATCCAAACATGCCCGAGCCCATTCCTAATGCCAAGTAGTGTCTACTCCAGCAGGAATGCCACAGGAATAGTGGCACTGATGCCTACATTGTCAATTCTCCAGCTGGAATCAAGTTTTCAGCCTACGCCCCACTGTAGCTGATAGAGGAAAAATGCCCAACGGGCCGGATACCCCTCACATTTTTGTAAATATTTTATTCTATCTTTTCATGTGACAACACTGAAGAAATGACACTTTGTTACAATGTAAAGTAGTGAGTGTACAGCTTGTATAACAGTGTAAATTTGCTGCCCCCTCAAAATAACTCAACACACAGCCATTAATGTCTAAACCGCTGGCAACAAAAGTGAGTACACCCCTAAGTGAAAATGTCCGAATTGGGCCCAATTAGCCATTTTCCCTTCCCGGTGTCATGTGACTCATTAGTGTTACAAGATCTCAGGTGTGAATGGGGAGCAGGTGTGTTAAATTTGGTGTTATCGCTCTCACTCTCTCATACTGGTCACTGGAAGTTCAACATGGCACCTCATGGCAAAGAACTCTCTGAGGATCTGAAAAAAAGAATTGTTGCTCTACATAAAGATGGCCTAGGCTATAAGAAAATTGCCAAAACCCTGAAACTGAGCTGCAGTACGGTTTGCCAAGACCATACAGAGGTTTAACAGGACAGGTTCCACTCAGAACAGGCCTCGCCATGGTCAACCAAAGAAGTTGAGGTCACGTGCTCAGTGTCATATCCAGAGGTTGTCGTTGGGAAATAGACGTATGAGTGCTGCCAGCATTGCTGCAGAGGTTGAAGGGGTGGGGGGTCAGCCTGTCAGTGCTCAGACCATACGCAGCACACTGCATGAAATTGGTCTGCATGGCTGTCGTCCCAGAAAGAAGCCTCTTCTAAAGATGATGCACAAGAAAGCCCACAAACAGTTTTCTGAAGACAAGCAGACTAAGGACATGGATTATTGGAACCATGTCCTGTGGTCTGATGAGACTAAGATAAACTTATTTGGTTCAGATGGTGTCAAGCGTTTGTGGCGGCAACCAGGTGAGGAGTACAAAGACAAGTGTGTCTTGTCTACAGTCAAGCATTGTGGTGGGAGTGTCATGGTCTGGGGCTGCATGAGTGCTGCCGGCACTGGGGAGCTACAGTTCACAGAGGGAGCCATGAATGCCAACATGTACTGTGACATACTGAAGCAGAGCATGATCCCCTCCCTTCAGAGATAGGGCCGCAGGGCAGTATTCCAACATGATAACGACCCCAAACACACCTCCAAGATGACCACTGCCTTGCTAAAGAAGCTGAGGGTAAAGGTGATGGACTGGCCAAGCATGTCTCCAGACCTAAACCCTATTGAGCATCTGTGGGGCATCCTCAAACGGAAGGTGGAGGAGTACAAGGTCTCCAACATCCACCAGCTCCGTGATGTCATCATGGAGGAGTGGAAGAGGACTCCAGTGGCAACCCGTGAAGCTCTGGTGACCTCCATGCCCAAGAGGGGTAAGGCAGTGCTGGAAAATAATGGTGGCCACACAAAATATTGACACTTTGGGCCCAATTTGGACATTTTCTCTTAGGGGTGTACTCACTTTTGTTGCCAGCGGTTTAGACATTAATGGCTGTGTGTTGAGTTATTTTGAGGGGACAGCAAATTTTGCACTGTTATACAAGCTGTACACTCACTACTTTACATTGTAGCAAAGTGTCATTTCTTCAGTGTTGTCACATGAAAATATAGAAGAAAATATTTACAAAAATGTGAGGGGTGTACTCACTTTTGTGAGATACTGTATATGAAGTTGACATATCCTAAAGAGATCACTCCTTGACACAATGGGGGAGATTTCCTAATACTGGAGCACTTAGGCACCGAACCTTCTCTGCCAGACAAATCACACTGAAAATGTGTCCTCAGTGGTGACCCCGCCGAACCCCACAGCTACCAGAATGAGGAAGATCACATGAAGAGCGCCAACCTACAAAATGAGTCCAAGGAACCCTTAACCACTTCACCCCCAGAAGGCTTTACCCCCTTAATGACCAGAGCATTTCTTGTGATTCAGCACTGCATCGCTTTAACTGACAATTGCGTGGTCTTTCGATGTTGTACACAAACAAAATTGAGGTCCTTTTTTCTCCACAAATAGAGATTTCTTTTGGTGGTATTTGATCACATCTGCGGTTTTTATTTTTCGTGCTATAAACAAAAAAAAAAAGAGACAATTTTGAAAAAAAAACAATATTTTTTACATTTATTTTTTTTAAAACAAATTTCTTCATCAGTTTAGGCCGATGTATATTCTTCTACATATTTTTGGTATAAAAAAATAAAAAATCTCAATAAGCTTATATCGATTGGTTTGCGCAAAAATTATAGCATCTATAAAATGGGGAATAGATTTATGGCATTTTTATTATTATTTTATATTTTTTTTACTAGTAATGGCGGCGATCTGTGATTTTTATCGGGACTGCGACATTGCGGCGGACAGATCGGACACTTTTTTGGGGACCAGTGACATTTATACAGCGATCAGAGCTAAAAATAGGCACTGATTACTGTATAAATATCACTGGCAGGGAAGGGGTTAACACTAGGAGGCGATCAAGGGGTTAACTGTGTTCCCTAACTGTGGGGGGTGGGCTTACTGGGACATGACAGAGATCACTGGGAACAGTAGATCCCTGTCATGTCACCCGTCAGAACTAGGAACTGCCTTGTTTACATCCCCGTTCTGCCTGTGTACAAGTCAATCATGGGCCGCCGGAGAACATTGAGTCCTCCCAATCCATGGGCACTCCCCCGCAGCGAGAGCGACCGCCCACGCGAGACGTTGTACAGCTACGACGATTCACACAGGAGGGCCATTGTGCCACCGTCAAACGGCGGCGGCTGGTCTCAAAGCGGTTAATCGTTCATCAAATGACCAAAAAAAAAGCAGAAATACAACAACATGCTTTGGAGGTCTGAACTCCCCTCCCCCCTCCTTATACAATGAGAGAGATTTACTAAAACTGGAGCACTCAGAATCGGGTGCAGTTGTGCATGGGAGCCTATCAGCTTCCAGGCAGGGCTGGTGCAAGGATTTTTGACTCCCTAGGCCAAACCTCATTTTGCCCCCCTCGGCCCCACCCCTGACTCCACCCTCTTTGCCCTGCCCATGTATACCCCACCTTTTTAATAAGGTGCCCATCAATGCAGCCTTCCAGTGCCCATCAATGCAGCCTCACCAGTGCCCATCAATGCAGCCTTCCAGTGCCCATCAATGCAGCTTCACCAGTGCCCATCAATGCAGCCTTCCAGTACCCATCAATGCAGCCTTCCAGCGCCCATCAATGCAGCCTTCCAGTGCCCATTAATACAGCCTCACCAGTGCCCATTAATGCAGCCTCACCAGTGCCCATCAATGCAGCCTCACCAGTGCCCATCAATGCAGCCTTCCAGTGCCCATCAATGCAGCCTTCCAGTGCCCATCAATGCAGCCTCACCAGTGCCCATCAATGCAGCCTCACCAGTGCCCATCAATGCAGCCTTCCAGCGCCCATCAATGCAGCCTTCCAGTGCCCATCAATGCAGCCTTCCAGCGCCCATCAATGCAGCCTTCCAGCGCCCATCAATGCAGCCTTCCAGTGCCCATCAATGCAGCCTTCCAGCGCCCATCAATGCAGCCTTCCAGTGCCCATCAATGAATATTTGCTTGCTTCCATTCTTTCAGGAGTCAGGACACAGACACATTCCTCTGCCGCTGCTGCGCCTCTGACACTATGTGTGAATGGAGCGGCAGCTGCCTGCTGATGCTGAGACTTATTTGCTTGCTGCAGAGAGAAGAGAGTAGGAACACCAGTGTCCGGGCGTTCTAGGCAGCAGTGTGCCCTAGGCGGGTGCCTAGTTTGCCTAGTGGTAGCACCGGCCCTGCTTCCAGGTTTTATTGTCCAAGCTTAACTGAACAAGCTGAAGATAGAAGCTGATTGGCTCCCATGCACAGTTGTACCAGATTCTGAGTGCTGCAGTTTAGTAAATCTCTCCCATTGTATAAGGAGGGGGGAGGGGAGTTCAGACCTCCAAAGCATGTTGTTATTTTTCTGCTATTTTTTTTGGTCAGCATATTTTCATGAATGGATTATTGGTATAAATGGGCCTCCAATAGTTCCGGCTTCCTGCGGAATGTCAGGGCTGGCTCCTCCCTCCGACTCTTTGGGGGCGGATCTGACACTTTGTATATCATCTGCTGGAAGATTGGGGAGGAGGGGTCATTTAACGACAGCGTGACCCCAAAAACCTGATACAGATCACTTCCTGCCTCTGGAGACACCGGCTCAGCTATCGTGGGACTTACAGGGAAATGTTACATGGCGATGATAGAATTATCAAATTTAGTTTTATTTATTGGAATTAGAGGTGTAAAAATCATCTGAAAAGCGAACCCGGACTCTTTATATTGTGATGAGATTTTGTAATAAAGATTATATGGGAGGAATATGATAATGACTCCGGATTGGTATATGTGCACGGCCAGGATGATGATAAACTGTAATTGTGGAGTAATTCCACGACATCGATCGATGACAAACCCCTCCCCCCTGTCATTCCCCCACAATGGAGAGCTGTGAATGGGCCCCACATTTTATTTTTCTATGAATGGATGAGAGGTATAAATGGGTCTCTTATATCTGCCTGGAGTTCTGTTTTAACCACTTGAGCCCCGGACCATTATGCTGCCTAAGGACCAGAGGTCTTTTTCCAATTTGGCACTGCGTCGCTTTAACTTTTAATTGCGCGATCATGCAATGCTGTACCCAAACGAAATTTGCGTCCTTTTCTTCCCACAAATAGAGCTTTCTTTTGATGGTATTTGATCACCTCTGCAGTTTTTATTTTTTGCGCTACAAACGGAAAAAGACCGAAAATTTTGAAAAAAAATGATATTTTCTACTTTTTGTTATAAAAAAAATCCAATAAACTCAATTTTAGTCATACATTTAGGCCAAAATGTATTCGGCCACATGTCTTTGGTAAAAAAAATGTCAATAAGCGTATATTTATTGGTTTGCGCAAAAGTTATAGCGTCTACAAACTAGGGTACATTTTCTGGAATTTACACAGCTTTTAGTTTATGACTGCCTATGTCATTTCTTGAGGTGCTAAAATGGCAGGGCAGTACAAAACCCCCACAAATGACCCCATTTTGGAAAGTAGACACCCCAAGGAAATTGCTGATAGGCATGTTGAACCCATTGAATATTTATTTTTTTTTTGTCCCAAGTGATTGAATAATGACAAAAAAAAAAAAAAAAAAAAAATATTTACAAAAAGTTGTCACTAAATGATATATTGCTCACACAGGCCATGGGCCTATGTGGAATTGCACCCCAAAATACATTCAGCTGCTTCTCCTGAGTACGGGGATACCACATGTGTGGGACTTTTTGGGAGCCTAGGCGCGTACGGGACCCCGAAAACCAATCACCGCCTTCAGGATTTCTAAGGGTGTAAATTTTTGATTTCACTCTTCACTGCCTATCACAGTTTCGGAGGCCATAAAATGCCCAGGTGGCACAAACCCCCCCCAAATGACCCCATTTTGGAAAGTAGACACCCCAAGCTATTTGCTGAGAGGCATATTGAGTCCATGGAATATTTTATATTTTGACACAAGTTGCGGGAATGTGACACTTTTTTTTTTTTTTTGCACAAAGTTGTCACTAAATGATATATTGCTCACACAGGCCATGGGCATATGTGGAATTGCACCCCAAAATACATTTAGCTGCTTCTCCTGAGTATGGGGATACCACATGTGTGGGACTTTTTGGGAGCCTAGCCGCGTACGGGGCCCCGAAAACCAATCACCGCCTTCAGGATTTCTAAGGGCGTGAATTTTTGATTTTACTCTTCACTGCCTATCACCGTTTCGGAGGCCATGGAATGCCCAGGTGGCACAAAACCCCCCCAAATGACCCCATTTTGGAAAGTAGACACCCCAAGCTATTTGCTGAGAGGCATGATGAGTATTTTGCAGATCTCATTTGTTTTTGAAAATGAAGAAAGACAAGAAAAAACATTTTTTTTTTTTCTTTTTTCAAATTTCAAAACTTTGTGACAAAAAGTGAGGTCTGCAAAATACTCACTATACCTCTCAGCAAATAGCTTTGGGTGTCTACTTTCCAAAATGGGGTCATTTGGGGGGGTTTTGTGCCACCTGGGCTTTCCATGGCCTCCGAAACTGTGATAGGCAGTGAAGAGTGAAATCAAAAATTCACGCCCTTAGAAAGCCTGAAGGCGGTGCTTGGTTTTCGGGGTCCCGTACGCGGCTAGGCTCCCAAAAAGTCTCACACATGTGGTATCCCCGTACTCAGGAGAAGCAGCAGAATGTATTTTGGGGTGTAATTTCACATATTCCCATGGCATGTTTGAGCAATATATCATTTAGTGACAACTTTGTGCAAAAAAAAAAAAAAAAAAAAAAAAATTTGTCTCTTTCCCGCAACTTGTGTCGCAATATAAAATATTCCATGGACTCGACATGCCTCTCAGCAAATAGCTTGGGGTGTCTACTTTCCAAAATGGGGTCATTTGGGGGGGTTTTGAACTGTCCTGGCATTTTATGCACAACATTTAGAAGCGTATGTCACACATCACCCACTCTTCTAACCACTTGAAGACAAAGCCCTTTCTGACACTTATTGTTTACATGAAAAAGTTATTTTTTTTTGCAAGAAAATAACTTTGAACCCCCAAACATTATATATTTTTTTTTTAAAGCAAATGCCCTACAGATTAAAATGGTGGGTGTTTCATTTTTTTTTTTCGCACAGTATTTGCGCAGCGATTTTTCAAACGCATTTTTTGGGGAAAAAACACACTTTTTTAAATTTTAATGCACTAAAACACACTATATTGCCCAAATGTTTCATGAAATAAAAAAGATGATCTTAGGCCGAGTACATGCATACCAAACATGACATGCTTTACAATTGCGCACAAACGTGCAGTGGCAACAAAATAAATACATTTTTAAAAGCCTTTAAAAGCCTTTACAGGTTACCACTTTAGATTTACAGAGGAGGTCTACTGCTAAAATTACTGCCCTCGATCTGACCTTCGCGGTGATACCTCACATGCATGGTGCAATTGCTGTTTACGTTTGACGACAGACCGCTGCTTGCGTTCTCCTTAGCGCAAGAGCAGGGGGCGACAGGGGTGCTTTTTTTTTTTTTCTTTATTATTTTTTTGCTTTTTTATCTTATTTTTAAACTGTTCCTTTCATTTTTTTTTTTTT
The DNA here is from genome assembly GCF_042186555.1 of Aquarana catesbeiana. NCBI lineage: Eukaryota > Metazoa > Chordata > Amphibia > Anura > Ranidae > Aquarana > Aquarana catesbeiana. The sequence goes on from NC_133335.1 coordinate 195,000,512, forward strand.
TTTATCATTTTTATTGTTATCTCGGGGAATGTAAATATCCCCTATGATAGCAATAGGTAGTGACAGCTACTCTTTTTTGAAAAAATTGGGGTCTATTAGACCCTAGATCTCTCCTCTGCCCTCAAAGCATCTGACCACACCAAGATCGGTGTGATAAAATGCTTCCCCAATTTCCCAATGGCGCTATTTACATCCGGCGAAATCTAAGTCATAAAATGCTCGTAGCTTCCGGTTTCTTAGGCCATAGAGATGTTTGGAGCCACTCTGGTCTCTGATCAGCTCTATGGTCAGCTGGCTGAATCACCGGCTGCATTCTCAGGTTCCCTGTTGAGACAGGAGAGCCAGAGAAAAACACGGAAGACGGTGAGGGGGGGGCATTCCCTCCCACGGCTTGTAAAGGCAGTCTAGAGGCTAATTAGCCGCTAGGATTGCTTTTACATGAAAGCCGACCGCTGGCTGAAAAGAATGATACCAAGATGATACCTAAACCTGCAGGCATCATTCTGGTATAACCACTCAAAGTCGTGAATGGCGTACCTGAAGACAAAAAAATGGTTAACAATAAAGCACAGTAAACGGTAAAGTATAAATAATTACATACCTGAAAAACAAACATGATAAAACATAATAACAATAAAACATTGCAGAATAGAATACAGTAAAAAAGAGCAGAACAATAGAGAGAGAGAATAGAGAGAGAGAACAATAAAACGACAACAATTTTTTTTTTATTTTATATATTTTTTTTTTTTACACTTTTTTTGTAACTAACTTTTATAGCGGTAACCGGTTCCAGGTTCGGGTCTCTCAAAATGCGATGGCATCTTGGGAGACCCTGTGAAAGTGTGCCTAGTCTGTGCAATGCTGTACCCTACGCTAATACTCAACTAGTGAATGGTAGCGTTCAAAACATTCACCAATGCAAAGACCAGGATTGTCAGGACAGGAGGGACAATGATAGCGGGTGTCACACCTATATCCGTGCTTGCTGCAGACACGACATCTTTTTTGGGGGGGTTCGTTGGGTAGGGGTACTCGGGAGGACATAAAGAAAATGCCTCTCATGCAGCCGACTGCATTTGGTTGGGGATGTGAATGGGGGAAGTACGGGCGCTGCAGAAGTGGTGGGTTCCCAATTAGGATTGGCGAATGCAGCAGGAAGGGCACTATGGGCACGACGGGCCTATGTTTGTCTTCTTGGTGGCAGCGGGACACTACTTGTGCTTGCCACCTCACCAGCTTGAACTGCACTTATGGGACTCGCCACGTCACCAAGTGTTACTGCAGTGCTGGTTTGACTACGACCGGGGTGTACTAGGCCGCTGGTGCTTGCCAGTTCACCAAAACGCTACAAAAAAAACTGTTAGTGATCGCAGGGATCAGGCCTGACTCTGCGAACGCTGCAGTTATGCGTTTAGTGTTTTGTAAGTGACAGTGATCGATCGATACTGCACTTGGGTGGGCTGGGCTGGGCAGAGGGGCAAAACGCAGGTGCTAGCAGGTATCTGGGCTGATCCCGCTAACACTGCGTTTTTGGGAACCCTAAACTGCTGGAGACGCTAGTATAGATCTGATCGGATCAGATATTGATCCGATCAGATACTATACCACTAAGGGAGATGTACGGTGCGTGCGTGGGTGTTAGCGGTACTGGCGCTAACCTGACGCTGCCTGGGGCTGGTGCTTGCTAGTTCACCAAAACGCTACCAAAAAAACTGTTAGCGATCGCAGGGATCAGGCCTGACTCTGCGAACGCTGCAGTTATGCATTTAGTGTTTTGTAAGTGACAGTGATCGATCGATACTGCACTTGGGTGGGCTGGGCCGGGCCGGGCGGAGGGGCAAAACGCAGGTGCTAGCAGGTATCTGGGCTGATCCCGCTAACACTGCGTTTTTGGGAACCCTAAACTGCTGGGGACGCCAGTATAGATCTGATCGGATCAGATATTGATCCGTTCAGATACTATACCACTAAGGGAGGTGTACGGTGCGTGCGTGGGTGTTAGCGGTACTGGCGCTAACCTGACGCTGCCTGGGGCTGGTGCTTGCCAGTTCACCAAAATGCTACCAAAAAAACTGTTAGCGATCGCAGGGATCAGGCCTGACTCTGCGAACGCTGCAGTTATGCGTTTAGTGCCTTGTAAGTGACAGTGATCGATCGATACTGCACTTGGGTGGGCTGGGCGGAGGGGCAAAACGCAGGTGCTAGCAGGTATCTGGGCTGATCCCGCTAACACTGCGTTTTTGGGAACCCTAAACTGCTGGGGACGCTAGTATAGATCTGATCGGATCAGATATTAATCCGATCAGATACTATACCACTAAGGGAGGCGCATGCTGCGTGCATGGGTGTTAGCGGTACTGGCGCTAATCTGACGCTGCCTGGGGCGACGCATATCACCGCCGGGCGATCGGGGGGCTAAACCTTTATTCGGTAATAAACGGCGGGTTCCCTGACACTATAAAAAATAAACGAACTAACCAGCGTCACCCGTAACGGTTATACGGTGATCAGTGGTGAAAGGGTTAACTAGGGGGCAATCAAGGGGTTAAAACATTTATTAGATAGTATATGGGGGTCCCTGTCGCTATAAAATGCTGACGGCGAACCTAAATATTTACCTCATTAACTAGCGTCACCAGCGACACTAATACAGCGATCAGAAAAATGATCGCTTAGCAACACTGGTGACAGGGGGTGATCAAAGGGTTAAAACTTTATTAGGGGGGGTTAGGGGGGTATCCTAGACCTAAAGGGGGGTAATACTCACTGTTCCAACACTGTAACTGTCACAAACTGACACCAATGCAGTAATCAGAAAAAAAAACAAACAAAACAAAAAACTGCTGGTGTCAGTTTGTGACAGGGAGGGGGGGGTGATTGGGGGGGGCTCGGGGGGCGATCGGGGGGGGGATCGGGGTGTTTTGTATGCCTGGCATGTTCTACTGTGTTGTGTAGTGTTGGTGCACTCACATTGATGTCTTCTCTCCTCGGCGCTGCAACGGAATACCGAGCCGAGGAGAGATGACATCATTTCCTTTGCTGCTGTTTAGCATACAGCAGCAAAGGAAGTGATCTGATTGGCCGGCGGCGATCGCGAGGGGGGGGCCACGAACGGATGGCCTCCCCCTCATCTCCGATCGCCGGGGGACCAAACGGGACCGCCTCGGGCGGCGGGGGGGGGGGGGGTCCGATCGGACATCCCACCCGCGGGAGGCAAATCACGTACATGTACGTGATTTTGCCTGCCCGTGCCGCCTTGCCGACGTAAATCGGCGTGAGGCGGTCCTTAAGTGGTTAACACTAAACTCCAGGCAGACATCTAAATACACAGATTATTTACCTGTGACAACCCCCTCAGAAATTACATACATGACACATGGGTCAGTCACAGATTATATACATGACACACAGGTCAGTCACAGATTACATACATGACACACGGGACGGTCAGAGATTACATACATGACACACGGGTCAGTCACAGATTATATACATGACACACAGGTCAGTCACAGATAACATACATGACACATGGGATGGTCAGATATTACATACATGACACACGACGGTCAGAGATTACATACATGACACACGGGACGGTCAGAGATTACATACATGACACACGGGACGGTCAGAGATTACATACATAACACACGACGGTCATAGATTACATACCTGACACACAGGACGGTCAGAGATTACATACATGACACACGGGACGGTCAGAGATTACATACATGACACACGGGACAGTCAGAGATTACATACATGACACACGGGTCAGTCACAGATTACATACATGACACACGGGACAGTCACAGATTACATACATGACACACAGGACAGTCAGAGATTACATACATGACACACGACGGTCAGAGATTACATACATGACACACGGGACGGTCAGAGATTACATACATGACACACGGGACAGTCAGAGATTATATACAGGACACACAGGACAGTCAGAGATCACATACATGACACACGGGATGGTCAGAGATTACATACATAACACATGGGATGGTCATAGATTACATACATGACACACAACGGTCAGAGATTACATACATGACACACGGGACGTCAGAGATTACATACATGACACACGGGACAGTCAGAGATTACATACATGACACACAGGACAGTCAGAGATCACATACATGACACACGGGACGGTCAGAGATTACATACATGACACATGGGACGGTCATAGATTACATACATGACACACGACGGTCATAGATTACATACATGACACACAAGACGGTCAGAGATTACATACATGACACACGACGGTCATAGATTACATACATGACACACGGGACGGTCAGAGATTACATACATGACACACGACGGTCATAGATTACATACATGACACACGGGATGGTCAGAGATTACATACATGACACACGGGACGGTCAGAGATCACATACATGACACACGGGACAGTCAGAGATTACATACATGACACACGACGGTCATAGATTACATACATGACACACGGGACAGTCAGAGATTACATACATGACACACGGGACGGTCAGAGATTACATACATGACACACGGGACGGTCAGAGATTACATACATGACACATGGGACAGTCAAAGAATACATACATGACACACGGGACGGTCAGAGATTACATACATGACACACAGGATGGTCAGAGATTGCATACATGACACACGGGACGGTCAGAGATTACATACATAACACACGGGACGGTCAGAGATTACATACATGACACACGGGATACATGAGAAGGAGATGGCACCCCATTGGTCAGCATAGAGGAGCCTGGAAAGTAATGCACCTCCAAGAACTCCTCCCTCTTCCAGGCCACACCCCCATTTGGCTGCTCTGGTTGGGTCTATTCTGTGACTGATCTATATTTCACCAATAAAGCTTTATATACTTTTATTACCTATACCATGGTTGTCCCTCCTCTTTTTTACCTATCTTGGTGACATCTCTTTGTCCCAACCATGTTTTGATTATACAGTAACCTGCTGGTACTGGACGTGATATCCCCTCTGATAGACGAATTGCTCAGAGCTGAAGTATTACTTCTTATCTTTCTACCATCTCGGTGGTGAGGACACAGGAATGTTTACACTGTGGTTAATTACACCCCCATCCCGCCCACTCAAGCAGCAGCCTGCAGGAGATAGGCTGGGAACCTGTAGGGGGCGGAGACTCCAGTGTCTGGCATTTATGGGGTTAATGGTTTCCATGGAAATCATCACCTCGGCTTGTTTACCTTCTGCCGTCTCTGAGCCGCACATGTGCAGTAGCTGCAGGGAGGATTTCATGCTTCTCCTGTGAAGTCACGTAGCCTCGCTCTACCTGCTACGTGCAACACGTGACTCCCGCAGAGAGCGACGTAATGGCTCAGGTGGGAGTGGGCGCATGGGACGGGCGTGACCAGAGGATGAATAGCCAATTAGGAGCTGGAGGCTGGAGCTGTTACACTTGTGACGTCAAGACTTGATCAGATAAATAGCTGAGCAGAGACGGGAGCGCGTCAGTGTGAGGGGAGCGGAGAAGAGGAAACATCCTCACTACAGAGCTCCGGAGGGAGGAACCATTGTCTGGACTACAGCCGGGTCACAGCGTGTCTGTGTAACCTGCCTCCTCTGCTCATGCTCTGAGGAACTACAATTCCCAGATTGCTGGGACTTGTAGTTCCTTTAGAGCCTGAACAGAGGAGGCAGATCACACAGACATGCCGTGACCCGGCTGTAGTCCGGACAATGGCTCCTCCCTCCAGAGCTCTGTGTGGGGGATGGTCCCTCCTCCCCCGCTCTCTACATACTGACACCCACATCTCCACTCACCAACCACCGAGGGTGGGGCTCCAATTGCTTGCCCTCCCCCACACACGGCCGATCCAGGAAACATCTCCACCACAGAGCTCCGGAGGGAGGAGCCATTGTCCGGTCTACAGCCGGGTCACAGCGTGTCTGTGTATCCGGGGAACCTGCCTCCTCTGCTCAGGCTCTGAGGAACTACAATTCCCAGCAATTACACAGTGCATGCTGGGAGCTGTAGTTCCTCATGCGGACAGAGATTGCTGGGACTTGTAGTTCCTTTAGAACCTGAGCAGAGGAGGCAGATCACAGACATGCCGTGACCCGGCTGTAGTCCGGACAATGGCTCCTCCCTCCAGAGCTCTGTGTGGGGGATGGTCCCTCCTCCCCCACTCTCCACACACTGACACCCACATCTCCACTCACCTTCCACCGAGGGTGGGGCTCCAATTGCCTGCCCTCCCCCACACACGGGGCCGATCCAGGAAATATTCGATTGCCTCTCGGGGGACAAGGAAGGAATTTTTTCCCCAGCTGGAGCACATTGGATCATGCTTTGCTGGGGTTTTTCGCCTTCCTCTGGATCAACTGCCTCACAACCAAATACTCCCACTCTTCTACAACCAAGAGGGGACGCTACCACCCTGGGTAGGGGGTGAGTGTGGCCAGTGGAACTTCCTCTCAAGTTTCATCTACCCTCACTCCCCCATGCCCAGCATACTGGTAATACCCCCTGCCCCCACCTACACCCACTCATCTACCACCAAGAGGGGACGCTACCACCCTGGGTAGGGGGTTAGCGTGGCCAGTGGAACTTCCCCCCAAGTTTCATCTGCCCTCCCCCACACCCATCATACTGGTAATACCCCCTGCCCCCACCTATATGCAATCATCTACCACCAAGGGTGACAATGCCTCAGGCTCTGCTATACCCACTCATCTACCACCAAGAAGGGACGCTACCACCCTGGGTAGGGGGTGAGTGTGGCCAGTGGAACTTCCCCCCAAGTTTCATCTGCCCTCACTCCCCCACGCCCAGCATACTGGTAATACCCCCTGAACCCACCTACACCACTTCATCTACCACCAAGAGGGGACGCTACCACCCTGGGTAGGGGGTGAGTGTGGCCACTGGAACTTCCCCCCAAGTTTCATCTGCCTTCACTCCCCCACCCACAGCTTACTGGTAATGCCTCCACCTACATGCAATCATCTACCACCAAGGGGGACAATGCCTCAGGCTCTGCTACACCCACTCATCTACCACCAAGAAGGGATGCTACAACCCTGGGTAGGGGGTGAGTGTGGCCAGTGGAACTTCCCCCCATGTTTCATCTGCCCCCCCACACAGCATACTGGTAATACCCCCTGGCCCCACCTATACCCACTCATCTACCACCAAGAGGGGATGCTACCACCCTGGGGTGAGTGTGGCCAGTGGAACTTCCCCCCAAGTTTCATCTGCCCTCACTCCCCCACACCCAGCATACTGGTACTGACCCCACCTACATGCACTCATCTACCAACAAGAGGGGACGTTACCACCCTGGGTATGGGGTGAGTGTGGCCAGTGGAACTTCCCCCCAAGTTTCATCTGCCCTCACTCCCCCACACCCAGCATACTGGTAATACCCCCTGCCCCCACCTACACCCACTCATCTACCACCAAGGGTGACAATGCCTCAGGCTCTGCTACACCCACTCATCTACCACCAAGAAGGGACGCTACCACCCTGGGTAGGGGGTGAGTGTGGCCAGTGGAACTTCCCCCCAAGTTTCATCTGCCCTCACTCCCCCACGCCCAGCATACTGGTAATACCCCCTGGCCCTCCTACACCCACTCATCTACCACCAAGAGGGGACGCTACCACCCTGGGTAGGGGGTGAGTGTGGCCACTGGAACTTCCCCCCAAGTTTCATCTGCCCTCACTCCCCCACGCCCAGCATACTGGTACTGACCCCACCTACATGCACTCATCTACCAACAAGAGGGGACGTTACCACCCTGGGTATGGGGTGAGTGTGGCCAGTGGAACTTCCCCCCAAGTTTCATCTGCCCTCACTCCCCCACACCCAGCATAACATACATAACATATTTATATTGATCACATCTTTATCCACTTCCCAAATCCCCCCCCCCCAGAAAAAAAACTTCTTTCCCTTCTCCCCCCTCCCTTCAACCCCTCCACCCCTCCACCCCTCCTCCCTCCTACAAATACCTTATATTAAATATGCTCCCAATTCACCCAACCAAGAGAAAAAAAAAATTAAGAGGCTTCAATGAGCCATGTCCATATAACTCTTAACACCCCACTCCTTCTTGCCCACACCCCCTCATCTACCACCAAGAGGGGATGCTACCACCCTGGGTATGGGGTGAGTGTGGCCAGTGGAACTTCCCCCCAAGTTTCTGCCCTCACTCCCACGTACCCAGTGTATCCCCTGCTCCCACCTACATACACTCATCTACCACCAATGGTGGCAATGCCTCTTAGGTTCCACAGAAAATGGGGTGCCTTGCCGTGGCTCTGTGGCTTATGCATGCATTTGTAAATGTGTGCAACTAAACCCCTGTCTTTGACACATACTGCTCAACAGGACAGTTTGGTTGGTCACAGGCTGGTCGGTAAGTTGAGTGTGGAAATGTCTTATTCTTATGTGTTTGCCTTTGCAATGCTCCTTGCTGCAGTGACCAGTTACAGGTGGGGGCAGGTAGTAACCACTTTTTTGTACCAGCAAGGGTGGCAATACCTCTTAGGCTCAGCTACACCCACTCATCTACCACCAAGGCTGGCAATGCCTTTTACTGTAAAGTGTTTTCTACATTTGCAATATAGTCCCATCTATGGGATTTTTTTATTGGATATTGTAATAAAATTTGACTACTATTACTTAACAATACTGGTGTGGTACTGTTACATTTGTATATAACTGTGTTCTTTAGGGTGTTTGCTTTATGTAAACAGATGGGGATGGGGATTCCATTTGTTTTTTTCGATCCGCCCACTGCCTGATTGAAAAAAAAAATATATACTTCTATGGCCAACCTTAAAGGACTTTAGCAGCCCATAGATTATGCAACTTTCTTTCACACAATGGGTGAACGGAAAGAAAATTGCTTGATTTCCCCCATCAACGCAGATGGGGGAATCCCTCTCATAGTGCTATTGTGTTTTGCTAGCGGGGTGCTTTCCCTGCTGGAAGAACAGAATGATCACTGCCGGCAGTAATTGCCTGAATAAAAATCCCACAAACTGGTTGTACTGAAGTCAACCGATTTCAGTACAACCAGCCTGTCCATGAATAGATTGAATCTCAGGCCTGTCCCTGCTGAACCAGCTGAGGTTCAATCTTTCTGTGGCCGGCTATAGATTGTAAGATCCGAGAGGGCTGATATGAATGTGCAATATAAATGTGTAAATTGTCGGCATTATAGAAATACTTGTGATAAATAAAGTACATTTATGTTTCAATAAAATCCCGTAAATTGAAAAGTTGTAGCTGGTGACTGGGTCTCTTTATAGGATATTTAGTGAAAGCAATAAAGAGTAACAATCTTATGTAGGGACAAACCTGCAACTAAACATATATATAGAGTTAGGGCCGCATTTTACAGAGGAGCCTTGGTGGGGCGCTGCGGCTTCCACATAGATTTGCAAATGAGTGCAACAAAAGCCTCTGTTTTTACCCTGAATTGTTAGAAATGACAATTTGTTTCTTTTGCTGGCTGGCTGGTAAGTCTGCTGGGAATTTTTTTGCCTATATTGTGCAACCTCCTTCCATGTGCAACCATAAAAAGACAGAGAGGGCGCCCAGACCTAGTGCTTTATCCTAAAACAATCCCTTTATTAACATAAAAAGTGGTAAGTATTATACTCACAAGATGATAAATGTATCAAGCACATCACATAGTACACCGTCATCCAATCCACATTGCATCATATGGTAGGAGAAGGTGCAGATCCAATACGCTAATGCATTTCGAGGACTTGCTTCTTCAGAGCTCTGAGGAAGAGGCTAGTCCTCGAAACATGTTAGCCTATTGGCTCTTCACCTTCTCCTACCACATGATCTGATGCAATGTGGATTGGATGACGGTGTACTATGTGATGTGCTTGATACCTTTGTCATCTTGTGAGTATAATACTTACCACTTTTTATATTAATAAAGCGATGGTTTAAGGATAAGGCTATTTTCACATTGGGACCGCGTTAGCACTAAAGCGCCGTTCGTTTTAGCGACACTTTAGCGCTGTTTAAGCGGCGCTTTTCGGCCGCTAGTGTCCCTGATCACTGCCACACCAGTTATATGAGGACACTGTACTGCACTGGTTACAGTATGTAAACAAAAAAAAGTGGGGAACATTGTTTTTTCTTAATTTCTTCATTTTCCAAAATATTGCAACAAAAGATTACGACTTCAAAAAACCCCACTGTGCCTCTTACTAAATACCTCAGACTGTCTACATTCCAAAAGGGGGGGTCATTCAGGGGGTATTTGTACTGTCCTGGCATTTCTGGGCCTCAAGAAATGAGATTGGCCGTCGGTACATCAGGATTGATCTATTCTCAGATAGCTATCCCATAGCTTGTGGACTCTCTAACTTTCCTACAGACTAAATAATATACACTGATTTGGGTTATATTCACCAAAGAAATGTAGCAGAATACATTTTGGCCTAAAAATTATGAAGAATTATTATTTGTGTTAAAATGTGTTTTTCAATATTTTCGGTCTTTTTTTGTTTATATAATAAACAAACAAAAAAAAAACCCCAGTGGTGATTAAATGCCACCAAAAGCTCTATTTGTATGAAAAAAAAATATATAAAAATTTAATTTTGAGTACATGACCGCGCAATTGTCATTCAAACCGTGATAGCACTGAAAGCTGAAAATTGGCCTGGGCAGGAAGGGGGTGAAAGTGTCCGGTATTGAAGAGGTTAATGAAAAGAAAAACAGTAAAATGGATCCCCTGCAGCTGACCGACCCCCCCCCTCCCCCAGAAACAATAGACCCCCTCCCCCAGAAACAACAGACCCCCAGCAAGAACAGAATTCCAGAAACAATAGATCCCCCCACCAGCAACAATAGACCACCCCTCCAGAAACAATAGACCACCCCCCCAGAAACAATAGACCCCCAGCAACAACAGAACTCCAGCAACAATAGAACCCCCACCAGCCATAATAGGTCTCCCAGGAGTCAGCGTCAGTAGACACCTCCCTCAACAGTAGATCCCTCCAAGCAACAATAGAGCCCCCCACAAGCAATTAGTCCCCCCCACTAGAAGCAATAGGTCTCCCAGGAGCCAGCATCAGTAGACCCCTACCGCAACAGTAGATCCCTCCCAGCAACAATAGAGCCCCCACCAGCAATAAGCCCCCCCACCAGAACCAATAGTTCTCCCAGGAGCCAGCGTCAGTAGACCCCTCCCTCATCAGTAGACCCCTCCCTCATCAGTAGACCCCTCCCTCTACAGTAGATCCCCCTCAGCAATAATTGAACCCTCAGCAACATAAGACCCTCCCAGCAACAACAGTTTCCCCGCCAACAATAAACCCCCCACCCCCCTCGGGATAATAGATTCTCCAGCAGCCAGCATCAATAGACCCTCCAGCACCCCATGGAATTACATACATTCAGCGCTGGAGGTGCCGGAACTGCGCCTCCCTGTATTAACACTGAATAAAGCCCTGTGCTTCGGGTGGTGTGAAGCCTGCCATCTGGGAAGAGGCGGGGCCCCGATGGCACCATTATTACATTTTATAGACATAGAAAACGATCTTCTCACTCCGCTTCCTCAGCAAACCATAAATGCGGTTTCTGCTGACTGTCCATTCACCAACCCATCCTTAGACACACACATTGTACTACTCCCCGAACCACACCAAGATATGATGCATTGCAATATTTAGCCACCTATTTCACGCATTAACCAGTTCCTGACCGCCCCATACCAGTTTTACTGCTACAGGGCAGCCGCGCTGCGCAAGATCACATACATGTACGCGATCTGTGTTCCCGAGCCGGGGGACGCGTGTGCCCGCCAGCCAGGGGTGCTGTGATTGGCTCCAGCACCGATCAGTCTTCAGGTCCAGGCCAATCATTTTTGCCCTGGACCTGCCGATCGGTTCTGACAAATCACAGAACCACATGTGCCTGCGCTTATAAAGGCACAGGAAATGACGGCCTCTTCTCTCCTGGAGCCCTTTACAGTTCCAGAGATAGAAGAGATGGCATCAGACAGTGAGTAACAGCAGCACACTGGAGGGGTTGTGGCCAGTGGGAGCAGAAAATGTCCTGGCGTCAGTGGGAGTAAACAATGCCCCTTCATTGGTATTAGGAGGGAGTAATAGTGCCTCATCTTTAGTATTAGGGGGAGTAAACAATGCCCCATCATTGGTATTAGGGGGAGTAATAGTGCCCCATCTTTGGCATTAGGGGGAGTAAACAATGCCCCGTCATTAGTATTAGGGGGAGTAATAGTGCCCCATCTTTGGAATTAGGGGGAGTAAACAATGCCCCGTCATTGGTGTTAGGGGGAGTAATAGTGCCCCATCTTTGGTATTAGGGGGAGTAAACAATGCCCCATCATTGGTATTAGGGGGAGTAATAGTGCCCCATCTTTGGTATTAGGTGGAGTAAACAATGCCCCATCATTGGTATTAGCGGGAGTAATAGTGCCTCATCTTTGGTATTAGGGGGAGTAAACAATGCCCCGTCATTGGTATTAGGGGGATTAATAGTGCCCAGGGCTGATCCTAGGGTCACAGACGCCTGGGTGCAGAAATATTTCTAGCGCCCCCACGTGGGCATGGTCATCTTACCATCTCCTCCCTTTTACAAATGTTACTATGGCAACGACTCAAACACAGAGATGCTCCCCTAAGAAGTCTTCATTACCCTGGGATACTCCTATGATCTTTTAACAATAAAGAAAATACAGGAAGAGGGTACACTAATGAGACCTGGAGGGGAGTCTCTCTGATGCACACAGAGAGGGCTTCTGTTAGAGTATCTGTTAGAAAGAGCCCCCAGACATAGTACAGGAGATGGTCAGAGACTGGAGATATAATACAGGAGATGGTCAGAGACTGAACATATAATACAGGAGATGGTCAGAGACTGGAGATATTGTACAGGAGATGGTCAGAGACTGCAGACATAGTACAGGAGATGGTCAGAGACTGCAGACATAATACAGAAGATGGTCAGAGACTGCAGACATAGTACAGGATATGGTCAGAAACTGCAGACATACTACAGGAGATGGTCAGAGACTGCAGACATGTTACAAGAGATGGTCAGAGACTGCAGACATGTTACAAGAGATGGTCAGAGACTGCAGACATGTTACAAGAGATGGTCAGAGACTGCAGACATGATACAAGAGATGGTCAGAGACTGCAGTTCCTATGGACGTTAGTAGATAATGGCCGATCAGCCCTCTCACCTGACCCAGCGATACAGCAACGGTTCCTCTGATTAGGAGTCAGCTCACTCTGAATTGCCCGTGGCGACTCTGCTGGGTAGAGCCCAGATCTGTATTATGGCAATGACTCCATTCCTTTCTCCGCCAGTGATAGCACTAGGCTGTGTGGATTTCCCTCTGGTGGTGCAGGGCAGCGGGGTTCTCTCTCTGATGGTGTTCCCTCAGCACTGTCCTCTCTCTCTGAAGTCCTGGGTGCACTTCCCTGAAAGCTTTCCCGGGCTCCTGGCTCTCTCTCTCTCTCCCATTCATCTGAGCATGCTGTGTGGGCTGCAGTTTCAGTGTTACAGTGGGGCTGCCAGTCCTCGGGACTACATGTCCCACAATCTTCTTCTTTGCTCCTTTTCATTTTCTTCCCTGGCCGATATGAAGGCGGGGGAAGAAACATAGTGCGCCACTCACTAGTACAGCAGCGCGCACGAGGCGGAGCGGGAGAGGGGAAATAAGAGCCCACGGCTGCAGTGGCGTCACTAGGGTTGGTGTCACCCGGTGCGGTAAAACTTGGTGTCACCCCCCCTCTACCATCTATAGTCACCCCTCAGTACAGACCCCCCTCCACTAAGTATAGACCCCCCTCCGTCAGTGCAGACCCTCTAACTAAGTATAAACCCCTCCCTCAGTACAGACCCCCCATCAGTATAGACCCACCCAGAACAAACCACCCCCCCTCCATTAGTACAGACCCCTAGAACAAACCACCCCCCTCCATTAGCACAGACCCCCCGGACAAATCACCCCCCCTACATTAGTACAGACCCCCCATAACAAACCACCCCACTCCAATAGTACAGATCCCCCAGCACAAACCACCCCCCTCCATTAGTACAGACCCCCCAGGACAAACCACCCCCCCTCCATTAGTACAGACCCCCATTACAAACCACCCCCTCCATTAGTACAGACCTCAGGACAAACCACCCCCCCTCCATTAGTACAGACCCCCCAGGACAAACCACCCCCCCTCAATTAGTACAGACCCCCCAGGACAAACCACCCCCCTACATTAGTACAGACCCCCCCGGACAAACCACCCCCCTACATTAGTACAGAGCCCCCCAGAACAAATCACCCCCCCTTAATTAGTACAGATGCCCCCAGGACAAACCACACCTCCTACATTAGTACAGACTCCCAAGAACAAACCACCCCCCCTTCCGTTAGTACAGACCCCCCAGAACAAACCACCCCCCCTTAATTAGTACAGACGCCCCAGGACAAACCACCCCCTTCCATTAATACAGCCCCTCTCAGGACAAACTACCCCCCTCGATTAGTACAGACCTCCCGGCACAAATCACCTCCCTTAATTAGTACAGACGCCCCCAGGACAAACCACCCCCTTCCATTAGTATTGACCCCCCAGGACAAACCACCCCCCCTCCATTAGTACAGACCCAGCAGAACAAACCACCCCCCTCCATTAGTACAACCCCCCAGGACAAACCCCCCCTCCATTAGTACAGACCCCCAGGACAAACCACCCCCCTCCATTAGTACAGACCCCCAGGACAAACCCCCCCTCCATTAGTACAGACCCCCCCAGAACAAACCACCACCTACATTAGTACAGACCCCCCCAGGACAAACCCCCCCCTCCATTAGTACAGACCCAGCAGAACAAACCACCCCCCTCCATTAGTACAACCCCCCAGGACAACCCCCCTCCATTAGTACAGACCCCCCCAGGACAAACCACCCCCCCTCCATTAGTACAGACCCCCAGAACAAACCACCCCCCCTACATTAGTACAGACCCCCAGGACAAACCAACCCCCTCCATTAGTATAGACCCCCCAGGACAAACCCCCCCTCCATTAGTACAGACCCCCAGGACAAACCACCCCCCCTACATTAGTACAGACCCCCCCAGAACAAACCACCCCCCTACATTAGACAGACCCCCAGAACAAACCACCCCCTACATTAGTACAGACTCCCCAGAACAAACCACCCCCCCTCCATTAGTACAGACCCCCAGGACAAAACAACCCCCTACATTAGTACAGACCCCCCCGGACAAACCACCCCCCTACATTAGTACAGAGCCCCCCAGAACAAACCACCCCCCCTTAATTAGTACAGATGCCCCCAGGACAAACCACCCCCCTACATTAGTACAGACCCCCAAGAACAAACCAACCCCCTCCGTTAGTACAGACCCCCCAGACCAAACCACCCCCCCTTAATTAGTACAGACGCCCCCAGGACAAACCACCTCCCCTCCATTAGTACAGACCCCCCCAGAAAAAACTATCCCCCTCCATTAGTACAGACCCCCCCGGACAAATCACCCCTCTTAATTAGTACAGACGCCCCCAGGACAAACCAACCCCCTCCATTAGTACGGACCCCCCCAGGACAAACCACCCCCCCCTCCATTAGTACAGACCCAGCAGAACAAACCACCCCTTCCATTAGTACAAACCCCCAGGACAAACCCTCCCTCCATTAGTACAGACCCCCCCAGGACAAACCACCCCCCTACATTAGTACAGACCCCCCAGAACAAACCACCCCCCTCCATTAGTACAGACCCCCGGACAAATCACCCCCCCTACATTAGTACAGACCCCCCAGAACAAACCACCCCCCCTCCATTAGTACAGACCTCCCCAGGACAAACCACCCCCCTCCATTAGTACAGACCCCCCAGGACAAACCACCCCCCCTCCATTAGTACAGAACCCCCCAGGACAAACCACCTCTGTCCATTAGTACAGACCCCCCAGGACAAACCACCCCCCTCCATTAGTACAGACCCCCCCAGGACAAACCACCCCCCCTACATTAGTACAGACCCCCCCAGAACAAACCACCCCCCTGCATTAGTACAGACCCCCCAGAACAAACCACCCCCCTACATAAGTACAGACCCCCAAGAACAAACCACTCCCCCTCCATTAGTACACACCCCCCCAGAACAAACCACCCCCCTCCATTAGTACAGACCCCCTCAGGACTAACCACCCCCCCTCCATTAGTACAGACCCCCAGAACAAACCACCCCCTCCATTAGTACAGACCCCCCGGACAAATCACCCCCCTACATTAGTACAGACCCCCCAGAACAAACCACCCCCTCAATTAGTACAGACCCCCCAATACAAACCACTCCCTCCATTAGTACAGACCCCCCAGGACAAACCACCCCCTCTACATTAGTACAACTCCCCCCAGAACAAACCACCCCCCTACATTAGTACAGACCCCGCCAGAACAAACCACCCCCCTATATTAGTACAGACCCCCCTGGACAAACCACCCCCCCTACATTAGTACAGACCCCCAGGACAAACCAACCCCCCTCCATTAGTACAGACCCCCCCAGGACAAACCACCCCCCTACATTAGTACAGACCCCCCAGAACAAACCACCCCCCTACATTAGTACAGACCCCCCCAGAACAAACCACCCCCCTACATTAGTACAGACCCCCCAGACAAACTACCCCCCTACATTAGTACAGACCCCCAGAACAAACCACCGCCCCTACATTAGTACAGACCCCCAGGACAAACCAACCACCTACATTAGTATAGACCCCCCAGGACAACCCCCCCTCCATTAGTACAGACCCCCAGGACAAACCACCCCCCCTACATTAGTTCAGACCCCCCCAGAACAAACCACCCCCCTACATTAGACAGACCCCCAGAACAAACCACCCCCCCTACATTAGTACAGACTCCCCAGAACAAACCAACCCCCCCTCCATTAGTACAGACACCCCCAGGACAAACCACCCCCCTACATTAGTACAGACCCCCCCCAGACAAACCACCCCCTACATTAGTACAGAGCCCCCCAGAACAAACCACCCCCCTTAATTAGTACAGATGACCCCAGGACAAACCACCCCCCTACATTAGTATAGACCCCAAGAACAAACCACCCCCCCCTCCATTAGTACAGACCCTCCCCAAAACAAACCACCCCCCCTTTAATTAGTACAGACGCCCCCAGGACAAACCACCCCCCCTCCATTAGTACAGACCCCCCCAGAACAAATTATCCACCTCCATTAGTACAGACGCCCCTGGACAAATCACCCCCCCTTAATTAGTACAGACGCCCCCAGGACAAACCCCCCCTCCATTAGTACGGACCCCCCCAGGACAAACCACCCCCCTCTCCATTTGTACAGACCCAGCAGAACAAACCACACCCTGCCATTAGTACAACCCCCCAGGACAACCCCCCCCTCCATTAGTGCAGACCCCCCCAGGACAAATCACCCCCCCTCCATTAGTACAGACCCCCCAGAACAAACCACCCCCCTCCATTAGTACAGACCCCAGGACAAATCACCCCCCCTACATTAGTACAGACCCCCCAGAACAAACCACCCCCCTCCATTAGTACAGACCTCCCCAGGTCAAACCACCCCCCTCCATAAGTACAGACCCCCCAGGACAAACCACCCCTGCTCCATTATTACAGACCCCCAGAACAAACCACCTCCGTCCATTAGTACAGACCCCCCCAGGACAAACCACCACCCCCGTCATTAGTACAGACCCCCCCAGGACAAACCACCCCCCCTACATTAGTACAGACCCCTCCAGAACAAACCACCCACCTGCATTAGTACAGACCCCCCAGAACAAACCACCCCCCTGCATTAGTACAGACCCCCAGAACAAACCACCCCCCCTACATAAGTACAGACCCCCAAGAACAAACCACTCCCCCTCCATTAGTGCAGACCCCCCAGAACAAACCACCCCCCTCCATTAGTAGAGACCCCCTCAGGACAAACCACCCCCCTTCCATTAGTACAGACCCCCAGAACAAACCACCCCCTCCATTAGTACAGACCCCCGGACAAATCACCCCCCTACATTAGTACAGACCCCCCAGAACAAACCACTCCCCCTCCATTAGTACAGATCCCCAATACAAACCACCCCATCCATTAGTACAGACCCCCCCAGGACAAACCACCCCCTTCCATTAGTACAGACCCCCCAGGAAAAACCACCCCCCTCCATTAGTACAGACCCCCCAGGACAAACCACCCCCCCTCCATTAGTACAGACCCCCCCCAGAACAAAGCACCCCCCTACATTAGTGCAGACCCCTCCAGGACAAACCACCCCCCTCTATTAGTACAGACCCAGCAGAACAAACCACCCCGCTCCATTAGTACAACCCCCAGGACAAACCCCCCTCCATTAGTACAGACCCCCCCAGGACAAACCACCACCCCTCCATTAGTACAGACCCCCCAGAACAAACCACCCCCTCCATTAGTACAGACCCCCGGACAAATCACCCCCCCTACATTAGTACAGACCCCCCAGAATAACCACCCCCCTCCATTAGTACAGACCTCCCCAGGACAAACCATTCCCCTCCATTAGTACAGACCCCCCCAGGACAAACTACCCCCCCTCCATTAGTACAGACCCCCAGAACAAACCACCTCCGACCATTAGTACAGACCCCCCAGGACAAACCACCCCCCCTCCATTAGTACAGACCCACCCAGGACAAACCACCCCCCCTACATTAGTACAGACCCCCCCAGAACAAACCACCCCCCTGCATTGGTACAGACCCCCCCAGAACAAACCACCCCCTACATAAGTACAGACCCCCAAGAACAAACCACTCCCCCTCCATTAGTACAAACCCCCCCAGAACAAACCCCCCCTCCATTAGTACAGACCCCCCTCAGGACAAACCACCACCCCTCCATTAGTACAGACCCCAGAACAAACCACCCCCTCCATTAGTACAGACCCCCCGGACAAATCACCCCCCCTACATTAGTACAGACCCCCCAGAACAAACCACCCCCTCCATTAGTACAGACCCCCCAGGACAAACCACCCCCCTCCATTAGTACAGACCTCCCAGGACAAATCACCCCCCTCCATTAGTACAGACCCCCAGGACAAACCACCCCCCCCTCCATTAGTACAGACCACCCCAGAACAAACCACCCCCCTACATTAGTGCAGACCCCCCAAGGACAAACCATCCCCTCTCCATTAGTACAGACCCAGCAGAACAAACCACCCCCCTCCATTAGTACAACCCCCAGGACAAACCCCCCCTCCATTAGTACAGACCCCCCCAGGACAAACCACCCCCCCTCCATTAGTACAGACCCCCAGAACAAACCACCCCCCTCCATTAGTACAGACCCCCGGACAAATCACCCCCCCTACATTAGTACAGACCCCCCAGAACAAACCACCCCCATTAGTATAGACCTCCCAAGGACAAACCACCCCCCTCCATTAGTACAGACCCCCCAGGAAAAACTGCCCCCCCTCCATTAGTACAGACCCCCAGAACAAACCACCTCCGACCATTAGTACAGACCCCCCAGGACAAACCACCCCCCCTCCATTAGTACAGACCCCCCCAGGACAAACCACCCCCCCCTACATTAGTACAGACCCCCCCAGAACAAACCACCCCCCTGCATTAGTACAGACCCCCAAGAACAAACCACTCCCCCTCCATTAGCACAGACCCCCTAGAACAAACCACCCCCTCCATTAGTACAGACCCCTTCAGGACAAACCACCCCCCCCTCCATTAGTACAGACCCCCAGAACAAACTACCCCCTCCATTAGTACAGACCCCCCGGACAAATCACCCCCCCTACATTAGTACAGACCCCCAACAACAAACCACCCCCTCCATTAGTACAGACCCCCATTACAAACCACCCCCTCCATTAGTACAGACCCCCCAGGACAAACCACCCCCCTCCATTAGTACAGACCCCAGGACAAACCACCCCCCTCCATTAGTACAGACCCCCAGGACAAACCACCCCCCTCCATTAGTACAGACCCAGCAGAACAAACCACCCCCCTCCATTAGTACAACCCCCCAGGACAACCCCCCCTCCATTAGTACAGACCCCCCCAGGACAAACCACCCCCCCTCCGTTAGTACAGACCCCCATGACAAACCAACCCCCTCCATTAGTATAGACCCCCAGGACAAACCCCCCCTCCATTAGTACAGACCCCCAGGACAAACCACCTCCCCTACATTAGTACAAACCCCCCCAGAACAAACCACCCCCCTACATTAGATAGACCCCCCAGAACAAACCACCCCCTACATTAGTACAGACTCCCCAGAACAAACCACCCCCCCTCCATTAGTACCGACCCCCCAGGACAAACCAACCCCCTACATTAGTACAGACCCCCCACGACAAACCACCCCCCTACATTAGTACAGAGCCCCCCAGAACAAACCACCCCTCCATTAGTACAGACCCCCCTCAGGACAAACCACCACCCCTCCATTAGTACAGACCCCAGAACAAACCACCCCCCTCCATTAGTACAGACCCCCCGGACAAATCACCCCCCCTACATTAGTACAGATCCCCCAGAACAAACCACCCCCTCCATTAGTACAGACCCCCCAGGACAAACCACCCCCCTCCATTAGTACAGACCTCCCAGGACAAATCACCCCCCTCCATTAGTACAGACCCCCCAGGACAAACCACCCCCCCTCCATTAGTACAGACCACCCCAGAACAAACCACCCCCCTACATTAGTGCAGACCCCCCAAGGACAAACCATCCCCTCTCCATTAGTACAGACCCAGCAGAACAAACCACCCCCCTCCATTAGTACACCCCCCAGGACAAACCCCCCCTCCATTAGTACAGACCCCCCCAGGACAAACCACCCCCCCTCCATTAGTACAGACCCCCAGAACAAACCACCCCCCTCCATTAGTACAGACCCCCGGACAAATCACCCCCCCTACATTAGTACAGACCCCCCAGAACAAACCACCCCCATTAGTACAGACCTCCCAAGGACAAACCACCCCCCTCCATTAGTACAGACCCCCCAGGAAAAACTGCCCCCCCTCCATTAGTACAGACCCCCAGAACAAACCACCTCCGACCATTAGTACAGACCCCCCAGGACAAACCACCCCCCCTCCATTAGTACAGACCCCCCCCAGGACAAACCAACCACCCCCCCTACATTAGTACAGACCCCCCCAGAACAAACCACCCCCCTGCATTAGTACAGACCCCCCAAGAACAAACCACTCCCCCCTCCATTAGCACAGACCCCCTAGAACAAACCACCCCCTCCATTAGTACAGACCCCTTCAGGACAAACCACCCCCCCCTCCATTAGTACAGACCCCCAGAACAAACTACCCCCTCCATTAGTACAGACCCCCCGGACAAATCACCCCCCCTACATTAGTACAGACCCCCAACAACAAACCACCCCCTCCATTAGTACAGACCCCCATTACAAACCACCCCCCTCCATTAGTACAGACCCCCCCAGGACAAACCACCCCCCTCCATTAGTACAGACCCCAGGACAAACCACCCCCCTCCATTAGTACAGACCCCCAGGACAAACCACCCCCCTCCATTAGTACAGACCCCCCCAGAACAAACCACCCCCCCTACATTAGATAGACCCCCCAGAACAAACCACCCCCTACATTAGTACAGACTCCCCAGAACAAACCACCCCCCCTCCATTAGTACCGACCCCCCAGGACAAACCAACCCCCTACATTAGTACAGACCCCCCACGACAAACCACCCCCCTACATTAGTACAGAGCCC